>NC_033800.1:84006712-84059111 GCF_001876935.1 Asparagus officinalis
TTTGTCCTTTTTTTTTTTTAACCAATGTGCAATTAGACCTATGACTTCACCGTTGCCGAAAAAACAACGAAATCTCTTTCATCCGAGCATTTTTTGGGCCAAAAAGGTATCTCTTCGCTATATTTGGAGGTAATATTTTGCCCTTTTCTTTTTTTGTCAAGACTTTACTTTCTTTCAATGGACTCAACGCTCTTGCATAAACTGAGACATAGTTATTATTTTTATACAAATGCGTCAAACAATATTCTAGCCCTTTCCTCGTGAAATAAGATATCACAAATAGCATCATGTGAGATTTCACTCTTTTTTTCATCGGTGACGATATTTCAGGTCTAATTGCATATTTGGCTCAAAAAATGCCAAAATGTTGGTTGNTTTAAAGTAGGGTAGTTAAACCACCTTTTATTTAATTTATACATAAACCACATTTAAAGTTGGTTTTTGTTACAATCAACCATCTCCTAGTCAAATTCTTCACTTCAAACTTAAAATTACCCATAGACAACTTGCATTCAATGTATTGACTCGTTTTTTGGTGTTTAGGACTTGTTAATGTACGTGACTCATTTCTTTGGACTTGTTAGGATACAAGTCATGTACCTTGAACTTGAGAAGCTCGTTTTTTGTTTTTTAGTAAAAATTTAACTTGGAGGTGTTTGATTGCAACAAAAACCTACTTTATATGTGGATTATGAATAAATTAAAAAAAATGGTTTCCACATAATTACCCTATTATCAAGGTGGTTTGTAGGAAAAAAACGTTAGAAAAGAAATACTAAAGTCATAAGAATGATATATATAGAAAACACCAATCTTGTAATTTAGCCCTTTGTTATGAATGTCAAACACTAAAATCTATACATTCAGCTCTTATGGTTTGAGATGTGATACCTATTGAATAGTTTTTTGTGTATCGAGGCTCAAATTTGAACCTTTTGTATCTTGATATGAGCTCCTCTAAGGTCAAGTAAATATTCATTATACATATGAATGTAATTCAAAAGTTGTTTTCTATATGAATTTATTTTGGTTTTTGCTTACCTTGCCCAATTCCTAATTTTTTGGGGGGTGGGGGTGAGGGGTAAATGAGGATGAGTAAGCCCCATGTTTGCCACTAATTCCCTCTCCTCATCCTCACTTCTCCGCTTTTTTCCCCCTTAATCATCGCCCTAGTTAGAAAAAACCATTATTTTTTAATGAAGTTTACTTACGAAAGAGTATAACTATAACTGGGGGAAAATATGTCTAGGCCCCAAAAGTGAAAACTTCATGTGACAAGGCCCCTTGTATTCTGCCTCATGTGGCTAAGCCCCAAATACACACAGTATTTGTGACGAGACCTCAAAGTATCAGTTTTCAAAAAAATCCCATTGGAAGTTACGAACTTGCCCCTTTGATGGGACTGAACTAGGTTACTGCGCCCCCTCCCTACCCAAGTACCCTCTTGATCTTCCCCCTCTCTTCCACCACTGAGGAGCCATCGAAACTCTCGAACTTTCAAAAACTTCATCGCATTTCAACAGTTCTAGGGTTTTCACGGGAAAAATACCATCCAGTGAAGCAGAATCCGTTAACGACTACGAAGTCGTTTATCGTCGCGAGCTAAAGGACAAAGATGGTTCATCTGGGGTTGGCAGCACGGAGGAAGCCATTCAAACCCTTATGAAAATGCAAAGGGAGGCATTAGAATGACGAGACCAGAAAAGAAGAACGGCAAGGGCTGGCCGTACCAACGAACTATCCCCAAAAAAGCAGTAAGTGCTATGTTATCTAGTATTTGGGGACTCAGTCTAATTTTCCCTAATTTCAATTCATCTTAAACAATGCTAGATTTTACCACAGTCTATTTTAGTTCTAGTTTGAGTCCATATTAGTTCTAGATGCCCGTTAGTGTTAGGTCTAATTTTTGCCACGTTAGGTCTAATTGAACTTGCAAATTTAATTTTTTTTAAAGGAAAAGTTGTTGATACTGATGTGGGCGAATCAATAAGGCTAACCACCAATATCGGGGTTTATTAGAATTCATGAAGCGTATTGCCCCGAAGATTCGTCAGTGGCATAGGGATGCATACTGCAGAGCTATATTTGAACACTATATATTATTTGGGGCTCATGCGCCTGATCGCCCCACACTTGAACTACTACTGAGCTATTATGATAGTGATAATAACACATTTTCTATCTCTGATTCAAAAACTGGTAGAGTGAAAAGTATTAAATTTGATTTACAATGGGTCCATAACCATACTTATTTCTCAATTTATTGGGAAATCATAAGTATCAATCGGGACTCAAGAAACAGAATATGGGTGGAATACTTCACTAATCTTTTCAAAACTGAAGAGGGGAATAAGTTAAAAAAAGCAGCAATCACTCATCGAAGATACCTTGAAGGAAAACTGAAAAGGCTTGTGAAATCTACAGAAAAGCAGGATATTCAAGACTTTGTTTTGATGCAAAATCTGTACCAATGCTCTATGATATGGTGCCCCAAAAGTGAGGAAGGTATCCTAGACTTGTACTCAGGTACCTGGATAGCATTAAGAGGGTCAAAGGAGTTGCATGGGCCTAATTCTTTTATTCAGAAATTACCAGGAGCATTGGAGTTGCTTTGGAGGGCAAGAAGAAGTCAGTGGTCACATATGTCCCAGGTTGCATGACACTACTGTGTGTAAGTTCCATGTTTTACTTACTTTGGTTCATTCTAGTTCTAATTTATGTCATATTAGTTCTCACTTATATTAGTTCTAATTTATATCCTGTTAGTTCTAGCCACAATAATGTTAGTTCTGGCCGTATTCAAGTTAGTCCTTATTTGGGTCATGTTAGTCTTAGTTGGCGTCATGTTAGTTCAGAATTGGGTCACGCTAGTTATAATAAAGGTCATGTTAGTTCTATTGCATGTTTGCATCTCATGTTAGTTCTATCTCATGTTAGTTCTACTACATCTCATATTAGTTCTATCTCATGTTAGTTCTATTAGGAGTCATGTTAGTTGGTATCATGTTAGTTCTAATGGAGAACATGTTTGCTACTTCTAATTGAATTCATGTTAGTTCTATTACAAATCATGTTCATTCTAATTTATGCCATGTGAGATCTAATTTATGCCATATTAGTTGTAATTTAGAACTACCATGTGAGTTCTAATTTATGTCTTGTTAGTTCTAGTTGCATCAATGTTAGTTCTAACATAAATCATGTTAGTTCTACATGGGCTTATGTTGGTTCTAATATAGATCATGTTAGTTCTAATTTATGTCGTGTTAGTTCTAATTTACACCATGTTAGTTCTAGATACACCCATATTTTACTTACTTTGGACTAGTTTAGTTCTAATTTATGCATTGTTAGTTCTAATTTGATTGCTTAATGTATTTGCTACAGCTTTAGTACTATGAGATGACGGGCATAAAGAAATATGCTTACGTTGACAGCTCAAGACCTCCAATAATACATTGGGCATCAGAGAAGATGAAAGTCACATCTATGAGGGTGAGGATAATTACAAATAAGGCTAAGTTAGCTTCAATATACAAATAAGGCTAAGTTAGCTTCAATAACTTTTGCTCATAGGCCTATTGTGGAAGTTGGGTCTGCTCCTTCAAATGTACATGCACTTCCCGCAGTACAGAGGGGTGAAGGAGTGCATCATAAGCTTAAAGCAAAGAGGAAGGCGAATGAAGAGGAAACAAATAAGATCTTCTCGATAGGCTATATAAGTATCCTGTTATGTTGAGTCTAACTTATTTCACGCTAACTCTAAATAATATCCGTGTTATGTCTAATCCTACTTTAAATTATAATCTCTTCATAATCTCATATCATGGCAAAGCATATTGACGTTGCTTTTGAAGATGAAGAGGAGGTGAATGATCTACCCATTGAGCAACAACTTATTTTTTTAGAGAAATTCTACTAAATTTCTCAAACGAATACTATTTGTCACAAAGCAGAGCAAGAGTACATATTGTAAAGAATTTATAATTAAGATCAATAGGTTAAATAGAATAATTGAAGAATTTGGAAGACACGATGAGGTTATAGACCCAATGGTGCTGAAGACAAATATCAAATAGAAAATTGAAAAAAAAAGTTGAAGCCACGGGTAGCTAAGGAGGAACAGAAGTCCAAATCAAGCTGTATACATAAGGAAGACCCCACCATGCAAGAAGCTATACATAAGATTGTTGAAGAGGATATTGAAGATCCTGTTGATGATGTAGTTAGAGAAGAGGAGATTGAAGATAATAAGGTTGAGGAGAATGTAGATATGGAGGAGGAACTTGTAGATAGGGAAGAGGAGCATATTGATAATGAAAAGGAGATTGTAGATAGGGAAGAGGAGATTGTAGATAAGGAAGATGAGAATGTAGATAGAGAAGAGAAGATTGTAGATAGTATGGTTGAGGAGAATATAGATAAGAAGAATGGGAATGCAGATAAGGTAGAGGAGCATGTTGGTAGAGAAGGGGAGAATGTAGATAGTAAGGTTGAGGAGAATGTAGATAGTAAGGTTGAGGTGAATGTAGATATGGAGGAGGAACATGTAGATAGGGAAGAGCATCATATTGATAATGAAAAGGAGATTGTAGATAACAAATGTGTAGATAACAATCATGTTGATAGTAAAGTTGTAGAGGAGTTGGAAGCACAGGAGAAAGAGGATTTTGTAAATATTACACAACAGGTGGACAAAATTATAGAAGTTCTAACAAGTAATGTGCAAACGAAGGGTAGACCACCGCCAAGAAGGGTAAGCAAGAGATCTAAATAGAAGAGGACCCCATACACAGAAGGAAAGGGAAAGAAAAAGAAAAAAATTACTATAGATATAATTTCAAGTTCTGAATATGTACATACAGTTGGTAAAGTTACTAATTTTTACCCCGGTAATCAAATTCCCACTTGGGATGCGTTGAGTTTGAAGCCAATGACAAAGGAGGAGAAAGCTCTATTGGGCGAGCTAAATGAAAAGATTTCAGACCCTGCTTTGTTTAACATACGCATAATAGATAGCAGAGGTTCTTTTGTACATAATTTTAGGATACCATCTTCAGTACCAGCCAGACTCGACAAGGCTCAGAATAATTATCTAACCAAATTTTACGCCCAAAAGATTCACAAGTAAGTTTCAATTGACTATTTATGCAAACAGTAATTCGTCACATGTTAGTCCTAATTCATGTTAGTTCTAATTTTCAGGAGATATGATGTCATAAAAACATTCAATAGCAGTATGAACAGAGAAGAGTTATTATATTTGCTTCGTAGTGGCCGGCTTAACGACAATGTTAGATTACATATGCTTAATAATTGAAAATGACTTGTTTATACTGAATTTTAATGTTTCATTGGTGTTACAGATGGAAGAAGCAGTGTTAGACACGCTTCAGCAAGAGGAATATGACAAAAAATTTGGAGTCATCTCAGTGTTCTTTCTTGTAAGCACATACTAGTTCTAAATTAACGTGTTAGTTTTGACTGAAATGCATATTAGTTCTTGTTGGCTCCATGCTAGTTCTACCATGAGTCATGTTAGTTCTAGTTAGCATCACATTAGTCCTACCATAAGTCACATTAGTTCTAATTTATGCCATGTTAGTTCTAATTTTTGTCATGTTAGTTTTAATTTATGCCATGTTAACTATAATTTACACCATATTAGTTCTAGCTACACTCATGTTAGTTCTAGCTGTATTCATGTTAGTCCTTATTTGGGTAATGTTAGTCTTAGTTGGCGTCATGTTAGTCCTACCTTGGGTCATGTTAGTTCTAATAAAGGCCACGTTCGAATTTATGTCATGTTAGTCCTAATTTATGTCATATTAGTTCTACCATAGCTCAGTTAGTTTATGCCATGCGAGTTCTAATTTATGCCTCGTGAGTTCTAATTTGTACCATGTTAGTCCTAATTTATGTCATGTTAGCTCTATCGCGGCTCATGTTAGTTCTAATATATGTCATATGAGTTCTAATTTATGCTTTGTGAGTTCTAATTTGTACTATGTTAGTTCTAATTTATGTTATGTTAGTTCTATCGCAGCTCATATTAGTTCTAATTTATGTCATGTGAGTTCTAATTTATGCCACGTGAGTTCTAATTTATACCATGTTAGTTCTAATTTATACCATATTAGTTCTAATTTATATCATATTAGTTCTATCGTGGCTTATGTTAGTTCTAATATATTCCATCACTAGTAGAAAACAGAGTATTGGCGACGGGGAAATCCGTCGCCAATACAGTCAAATCCGTCACGAATGCACATTCGTGACGCCCACTTGCCCGTCACCAATAATCCCCTCGCCAATACACATTGGCGACGGGGTCATCCGTCGCCAATGTACATTGGCGACGGAGAGGTATTGGTGACGGGAAACATTGGCGACGGGTTTACCACCGTCGTCAATACACATTGGCGACGGGGTGCTTTCCGTCGCCAATGTGTTTTGGCGACGACAATCTTGCCGTCGCCAAAACACATTGGCGACGGGGGGCTTAATGCACCCCGTCGCTAATGTTTATTGGCGACGAAAATCTAGCCATCGCCAAAACACATTGGCGATGGAAAACACCCCGTCACTAATGTGTATTGACAACGGGGTTGAACTCATCGCCAATGATTATTGGTGACAGAAAGCACCCTATCGCCAATGTTTATTGGCGACGGCGATTAATGTACGTTGGCGACTGATTTCCCCGTCTCCGATGTTCATTAGCGACGGACCTTTTCGTCACTAATGAATGTAATTCGAGAAAAAAAATGCTACTTTTTGAGCCCCATTTGGGAATATATACCTGTTGCTTCCAATATTCATAAAATATTCAACAATATTCACATTCATCAATTCACATCCAATAGTATTCACATTCATCAATTCACATCCAACAGTATTCACACCCATCAATTCACATCCAACAATAATCACATTCATCATTCATCGATTCACACACACACACACACTATATATGCTCAACACAATCAAAAAATCGACAAAAGTAACAAAAGTAACAAAAAATCAACAAAAGTAACAAAAAAGTATAACTTCACGTATATATATAATCCGGAGGTCATTATATGCTCAACACAAAAAAGTCGATAAAAGCATGGATCTCTTATTAAACAGCCTATCAGGTTATTAAATCTGACGGCCCAATCCCCAACAGGAATGTTGCCCTTCCACTCCAAAATGGCCCGGTACCCTTTCGGAGGTACTTTCGTCTTTTCCTCACTCCCATGTCTACCGGGTTTCTCATAATCTTTTTTGCCTACAAATACAAAGAGAAATAAATTTCTTATAAACTTACATAAATAAATAAGTAAGCAATCTCCAAAGTTTATAGGAAATTATTACCCCTTTCCCTCATTAGATCAGCCATAGCTTTATCTAGTCTTTGTTTTATGGCACGCTCCTTTCTTTTAATATAATCTCTCCTAATTTTGAAGTTCCTATCGCATTTTTTTTGTAATGCAATAGCTTTTTCAGGTAGAGGGATGTGATATACTGATGGAGTCCAAGGGCGGAGACATGCTCTCTCTGACTGAGAAGATCCAGACATCATCTCGTGCTCAATCTCGTCATCACCAAATCCATCACGAGCATTGTCTGAAAACATATATTAGGAATATTAAACATCATTACATTACAAATGTAAATTAAGAATATAATGAAAGAAATAATAAAAATAATACCTAGGTCTGGCGATGCATCTCGATCCTGCGATGGATCCATTTGAGAAGTCCCCGCAATATCTAACAAAGACATATATATTATATGAGCATATAAATTTAACAATTGACATAATACAAATAAATAAATTTATACCTTCAATGGGTGAGGATCCATGTAGAGATAATGGACTCGGAGATGGTCTTGATGATGATCCTAGATAAATAAAAAAATAGTAAATATCATGCATATTTATATCACTAATACTATTTACTTCAACAAAATTTGAATACTTATACCGGATGATGGACCTTCTTGATCCCGAGGAAAAGATAGCCTCCTAATTCTTTGGCTCATCTGCAACTTAAATATTTAATAAATACATGCAAGATATAAAGTCGAATTTGCATAAGGATCTTTTTATTCAAACTCCTACATTACAAATATCAAATCAAATTTGCATAAGGATTTTAGTATTCAATCTCCTACATTACAGATATCAAGTCGAATTTGCGAGGTATACATATTAAAATTGACATTTTGGGGGTATGAGTAATTAATAAAAATTTCTCCTTCCGTCTCATTAGGGTCATCAGAACTGTCCGGATTTTCATCAAGAGCAAGCTGAACAAGAGTCCTCGGCTCCTTATACAATATGACCCAGACATTCTACACCTTAGGATCTTTGACGTAAAAGCACTGAGTAGCCTGATTTGCGAACATAAACTTCATGTCGGGATATATCTCCTTATCTAAATTTACAAGATGAAAACCATATGCATCCCTAGTTCTGTCTGCACGACACCAACGGACCTTAAACATCACATAACTACGTACATTTTTGGTACCGTACGCATAGAATATCTCCACAATATCTTCTAATTGTCCGTAATAAACTACATCACCAAGTACCGGATTTTGATCAGTTGAGCTTGAATAACATTCTTGAGAGAATACAGCCATGACCCTACTATTTTGGGTAACTCTCTCCCCCTCAAGCCCGACCCGTTGGAATAAATTTCCATTTATACGGTATCCGCTGCATTGTTTAACTGTATAGTGCGGTCCATGTGAGTGAATACTTATCTCTTCTGGCACTGGCAAACCTGCAAATCTTTGTCTTTCTACCTAATGTTGCATATAAACACAAATTAGCGTTAAATAGTTAGCCTTATTTATTCCCAAAATTAATTAAAAATAAAATCCACTTAACTTACTTCAGCTATGACCCACTCAGCAAAATGTTTTTCATGAATTTTTGCAATTTGATTTCGTGCTGACGCGCCAGTTATTTCTAAATGCAACTCCTCCACATGTCGTCTATTGATACAAAAATTAGAGTTCAACTATTGAAATAATTCAAAAAAATCAAGGCTTCTATCCCATTAAGAATATAGTAGTGCTTACATCTAACTTTGAATACTTTGTGCATTTTTATTTCTAGAAAATTTTGGCAGCACCTACCCGCTGTTCTCCAAGTACACTGTGCGGATGTTATTATGTGTATCGGTAATAAACCGAAATCGGTAAGTAATAAGCCGATACGCATAATAACATACGCTTATTGTACCCAGAGAACAACAAGTACGTGCGACCGAGATTTTCTAGAAATGAAAATGCACAAAGTATACCAAGTTAGATGTATGCACTACTATATTCCTAACCCGTCCGAACTGGACAGATCCAATAGTTACATGCCAATTCTTTCTTCTTATAATATAAATTAAGCGATCCATTTCGGCATAAAATAAAATTTTATACCCATAGTGGAATCGTCCATTTATATTATAAGTCTAAATAATTGGTAGTAATTATTGGACGGGGATCTACGGCTAACGTTAACTTGTTATTCACCTAAAATTAATATATAACACATTATTGTGTTATATATCACACTACTAATTTTTTTATAAAAATATATAAATCCTAAAGAGTAGAGAATGGAATGAGTTACAGCTGATATCACACAAAAAGTCAATAAGTTTGTAAGGAAACCTAATAAGCAGAAAGTCCTTTAAGTATGTGGGGGAACAAAACAAACTGCAATAGTGAACCAACCAAACTGGAAAATAATGTTGCTAGGCATTAGAAGACCAAAGCTAAACGTTTAGCAAGTTTTTTAGATTTACATCAGAAAGAACCAATCAGGTCAAGGACTCAAGGCTAATGTTTTTAGCTGGCACAATAAGCTTGCAGCATGCCGAAGCATTAATAAGTCATGATGCATGCCACTATTGAAAAAAGCAGTAGAAATCTTGGACCACATAAAAAATTAAAAACTAATCAGTTGGGTTATAAGATAGCGTAAATGCGCGGGCGCGCGCACGCAATATTGTTCTCCTCTCCAGGCTAAAGAAGGCCAGATAAACAAAGTTTGGAACAATTAACGTTTTTAAAGATCATTATTTGGCAGCATTGAAGCATCAGCATATAAATAATAAAATAAGAAGCAGAATCAACATAATTATTACCAACAGAACCAAGGAGCATAAATATGCTAATCAGATAAGTATAACAATCTCTTATCTCATCTAGTTGTCGCACCAGAGCTAGGGAGCCCAGACGTGTGGCCATGGTTGAAAGTCTTTCAAAGGCAATAAAATTTATGAACTTGCCTAATCGTACAGGGGGAAATAGAAGTCTCGCTTGATTTGTCTAACAAATGCCCCAAACTAATTGCATTCTAGTCCAACAAACTTGTTCTGTGCCTAGCATCAATGTCAAATCTTGGGTGCTCACTGTTGCAAAGACATGCTAAGAGAATTCAACAATAATGTATGTTTAATTTCATGCTCACTCCCGTACTCATCAATAGGATGTTCAAAGAGGATTATATAATTGTAGTTGGCAAGCCTGTAATTCATGATTCATGGCGTAATTGTAGAACATTATTTCTAATGAGCAACAGGAAAATTAAATTATATAATTGTGGTTTGTTTTGTTCAATCCAATGAAATTCAATTTGGAAAACACACAGAATATTACTTAGAAAAAAATACCTGATCTGATATTCAATTAACGAGGGTATGCACGAAGGTGGAAGGGCGTCGGCGGGGGAGGGGCGTCGCCGGGGGGGGGGGGCTACGGGCGTCGAGGGGGGGGGGGGGGCTGGGCGGGGCGGTGGGGGGACGGGGGGGAGGGTGCGGGCGGCAGAGGGGTGCAGGCGGGGAGAGGGCGGGCGGCGGAAGAAAAATCGAAGATGCTGTCTGGTGTCGGGCGGGATTGGTGTCGGGGGGGGGGGGCGGGGTAGGCGTCGGGGGGGTGGGGTAGGCGTCGGTCCGCAGGGGGCAGCGGGAGAGGGCAGTCGGCGGTGTGGTAGGGTGGAGAAGGAGGAGATCGCGACGAGAGGGGGCTGGAGAACATGGTTGGTTTTATAGTTGATACATTTCGTTTTACCCCTTGTAAGATTTAATTAATTTCATTTTGGTACCCAAAATCTCATATAACTTACTATTGCAACCCTCAAATCTGGCAAATATATCAATTTTCCTCTTAAGATCCTTGAGTTAAGAGTGAATCATTGGATTATTTCAATATTAACTCGCTCAAATCTTCAATATTTCCAAATCGGTCTCTCAATCTTCAATATTTCAAAATTACTCACTCGAGACTTGGAAATTTATAATACATCCCTCAAATCATACAATATATAACCTTTACATTACTTCTCACCTTCCTAAACAATTATGATTATCAATAATATTATAACTATTAATTATTTAAAAATAATAAAATAAAATAATTTATAAAATAAGTATAGCACAATTATTAGTGGTAACAATTAACCAATTATTAAAGTGATAGTATAAAATAGAATAATATATTAGTAAATACTATTAAGAATTATATTCTAATTTATAAAGCAATTAAATAAATAATAATAAATTTTGAATCACATAAATAATGTAATTATTTTAATAATATCACATAAATAAGGAATTATACTATATTTATTTAGTATTATATTATTAAATAAATTAAATAAATTATTAGTATTATTTTAGAGTATTTCCTAAAATATTATTACACGATAGTAAAATAATCTATATTGGTAATGATTGAAAATAACTTTTTATAAAAAAAATATTTATAAAATATTTATAGTACTAAATTAGTCAAGAGCATAATAAAAAATTAAATTAGAAAAATATATTATAGTAAATAGACAATATAATTATTCTAATAGTATTACTTGAACTGAAAAATTGAACTGGGTAAAAGGAAGTATAAAAAATCCTATATTAACTTCAACAAACTCGTCTACCATCTGAATTTTTGCTTTTTCGTTCAGATTAACTGATCCAAATCCACTTCAAATACGGGGCCGCTTCTCGCTTCGACTTTATGCCTAGTTCTTAGAGCTCTGGACGGACGAATAACCTGCACACATGCGAACGGTAAGAGGGCGGGGTTAATTTGTTTCTCCCGTGGTACCTCCGATGATCAAGTCAGTGAATTTACTCTTTTATGGCGTATTTAGAATAGTTTTTTCTGCATTATCATAGGAGCTTTAGATGTTTAAGCCAAAAAATCGAACCTCCTCCTAGGACAAATAATACCTGTATTTATAAAGGAAGCTAAAGGCGGATTCGTCACTTTAGGGAGGGTGTGGTACGTGACGGCATGGCTGAGTGAGCTGGAGGTTGATCCATCCTTTGTTATGAACATGTCAACTTGCGATTGTCGAGCCATCGTTTCCGTGGCATGGGGAGCTCGCGGTTGACCAAGGCTGAGTTGGTGGGCGAGGAATGGTCACTTCAGTAGCATGGGGGACTCGCAGCCGACCAGGGCTGAGTTGGTGATCCTTCGATATGGATAGGATCAGCTGAGTCCGTTCTTCGAGTCGTCTTTAAGGAAGGCTATCGACCCGACTAGAAGGAACAACTGTTTTCGGGATGATGTACGTGTAGAGAACATGGAATATCCCCATAACACTATTACAACCCTCAAATCTAACTAATATTACCAATTTTCCTATCCATAAGTTAAGAGTGAATCATTGGATTATTTCAATAGTAACACTCAAATCTTCAATATTTCAAAATTACTCACTCAAGTCGTGGAAATTTGTATTACATCCCTTAAATCATCACAATATATACTATTAGGTCCCCCGGTTAACGCCAGTTAGATTTATAAAAATAATCCTTTAAATCTAACTTTTTTACCAGTTTACCTTGACTTTAGATTATAAAAATTCAACTCGTTTAATTTGGACATAGTTTTGATCCGTTAAAACGTGAAAACCTAAATTCATTAAAAACTTCTTTTTTCTCCAACGTATACGTAGATATGAGACTAGTTTCTAAATCATAATCATCTTATAAGTACAAAAAGTTATGAATTGTCTGGGATTTAAAATAAGAATGGGGAGCAATGACTTTAATACTATTAAGAATTAGAGGTTCGTGACAATATAAACAATGACGACGGAAAACATTGGTGACGGACGCGGTTCGTCGCCAATAAGTATTGGCGACGGAAAACATTGGCGACGCCAATAACCCGTCACCAATACAAACATTGGCGACGGGTAATAAGTATTGGCGACGGGTAATAACCCGTCATTAATACAAACATTGACGATGCCAATTATCCGTCGCCAATACGAACATTGGTGACGTACAGATCCCGTCGCTAATACTTATTGGCGATGGGAGAACATTGGTGACGGACGCGGTTCGTCGCCAATAAGTATTAGCGACGGAAAACATTGGCGACGCCAATAACCCATCACCAATACAAACATTGGCGACGGGTAATAAGTATTGGCGACGGGTAATAACCCGCCACTAATACAAACATTGACGACGCCAATAACCCGTCGCCAATACGAACATTGGCGACGTACAGATCCCGTCGCTAATACTTATTGGCGATGGGAGAACATTGGTGACGGACGCGGTTCGTCGCCAATAAGTATTAGCGGCGGAAAACATTGGCGACGCCAATAACCCGTCACCAATACAAACATTGGCGACGGGTAATGACCGTCACCAATGTTTTCCCGTCGCCAATAACTATTGGCGACGGGAAAACATTGGTGACGATCATTACCCGTCGCCAATGTTTGCATTGGTGATGGGTTATTGGCGACGGGTAATATTCCGTCGCCAATGGTTATATTGGCGACGGATTTCGAATCCGTCGCCAATACCCCGTCGCCAATGCTCTGTTTTCTACTAGTGCATGTGAGTTCTAAGTTATGCCTCGTTAATTCTAATGTATACAATGTTAGTCCTAATTTATGTCATGTTAGTTCTATCACATCTCGTGTTAGTTCTAATTTATGTCATGTGAGTTCTAATTTATACCATGTGAGTTCTAATTTAAACCATGATTGTTGTAATTTATATCATATTAGTTCTGTCGTATCTCATGTTAGTTCTAATTTATGCCATGTCAGTTCTAATTTATGCCACATGAGTTCTAATTTATACCATTTTAGTTCTAATTTTCCCTTTTAATTTTAACTCATCTTCCTTTTAATTTCAAGTAGCACTCACTCTATGGCATCGACCAGGATAATTATGAGCTATTTTTGACATATATTAAAAAATTTACCGTAGTCTGCATAGAGCATCTGTTGATCCCCTTGGTCAGGGATAATCATTGGCATCTTGTTAAACTTGATTTGAAAGAAAAGGTCGTCAAACACTACAGTTTTGCTAGCCATGAAGCTTGGATAGAGTCTATTACTAAAATTATAAACTATTTTGATGCCCAACAAGTTGATTTTGTTAAGCCAAATGTGCACAGATTATTTAAATATCAACCCATCAAATACGAGTAACAACGAGGGTGGTTAGTTCCAATGTCTAAATTGTGTTAAATTATGTTAGCATTAGATATAGCAAAAATGACTAATTTAACATTCTATGTTGCAGCTATGACTGTGGTGTGTTCGTCTACCTCTATATGCAAGCAATAATTAAAGGCCGCTCGACATTGGGTGTTAATCCTCCGGACGATATCCCTAAAGCTATGCGAGTAAGACTTGCCATACAATTATTACTTGCTGGTTATGAACAAAGACATAAAGACGAATCAATGTATAGTGATGAATGACATGTTTATACAAATACAATAATGTATATATATTTAATTGAAAATGCATATTATCAGAGGTGTTGTTAGCTCTAACTTTGTGTTGGTTCTAAAAGAGTAAGTGTTATCTCTAATGGTATGTTGTGTTAGTTCTAGCTCGTTTCTTGTTAAATATACCATCAAAACAGTTAACAACTTATCAAGCACTTAGTCAGGGATAGGTTCATTACATGTTTTACGGTTATGACCTTCCATATGACATCGAGAACATTTAAGTGGCCGAGTGTAAACAGTTCTGTTGTTGATAGGCCCAGTTTTATTTCTCCCTTTCCTTTTTGTTGTTAGTGGAGGTAGGATTTGTATTTCATCCTGTGGTACGCTATGTTTCTCGTAGTTAGGGATAGGGTATAGGATTGGCTCGTAGCTCTTTTTAAAAGCTTCAACCGTTATAAACCAATCACAGAATTGATAAACATCCCTCTTCAGAAACATAATGGTTGTGCATGCATGTTTGCAAGGAACACGAGTTATATCCCACACACGGCACATGCATGTTTTATTGTCAAGATCCACTTGACAAGTTCTATTAGATTGTACCTCAAATAATCCTGTATGGGACTAACGCACCTCCAATGGACGCTCATTTTCCATGTTCTCTTTGAGGGCAAGTTCAGCTTTGGGGAAAAGAAATTGATTCTAATTTTTAGCCATGACTATTCGCTCATTTATGCAAATAATAATTTGTTTACGTATGTACTCTACCAGTTGAAGTATCCGTAGAAGCCTAGCCTCATGTATCCATTTGTTGAATGACTCTGTAACATTTGATATAATATGACCATATCTGAAACATAACAGGGAATTCGTTAAAACTTCTTGTTAGTTCTACTGAGTCATTATTAGTTATAGTGCAAATGATAGTTTTAGTGGCTATATTAGTTCTAGCTAAGTTATTGTTAGTTCTATCTACTTTTGTGTTAATTCTACCTGTCATCATGTTAGTTCTACTTTCAGTTAGCGTTAGATCTAGTATAAGTGTTGGTTTTAATGGCTATGTTAGTTCTAGCTGAGTTATTATTAGTTCTATTTGATGTCATGTTAATTCAAGTTACATTCATGTTAGTTCTACCCTCAGTTAGCGCTAGTTATAGTTTAAGTGTTGGTTCTATTGTCTATGTTAGTTCTAGCTTAGTTGTTGTTAGTCCTAATGGCTCCCATGTTAGTTCTAGCTGTTCTCATGTTATTTCTACCTCTAGATAACTTTAAGTTCTAGTTTAAGTGTTTGTTCTATTGGATATATTAGTTCTAGTTGAGTTAATGTTAGTTCTAGCTATTGTCTGTTAGTTCCAACCATTCTCGTGTTAGTTCTAACTCTAGCTAACACGAGATCTAGTTTAAATGTGTGTTCTAATGCCTATGTTAGTTCTAGCTGTGTTATTGTTAGTTCTAATGTAGGCATTCATGTCTAAATTCATTAGTCAAATGGCTTAACTGAGATAAGAAATAAAATAGCTTATAACTTACCTAATTCCAGGAAAAAAACGAGAATGCCCAGTTCTCTGGAGTGTAGTTCATGACAATATTGTATGTTCTTTTGTCAACCAGTCTAATATCGTTCATATAACCGTTCTATTCTACTCTAGTATATTTGTAACAAGCTGATTGGAAAAGATTCTCCAAAATCTGAGTATCCTTTGCCTTGAATCTCAAATCCTTCAACTTTATCCTGAAGTTCTCAACTAGATGCAGAATACATCGAGAGTGTATAGCATATGAGAAAATTTCTCTAACCGCTTCTCTGATTCCCTTATCCACATATGATATTATAACTAGCTTGTGTGGAGGGTTGTATGGATCTAACCTTTCATATAGAATAGACCGCAAACCTATAAAGAGTTGTGCTTAACATACATGAAATTAGAGTTAACAAGGAATGAGTTAGAACTATCATGAACTACAATAGAACTAACATAGCTCAGGATAAAACTAAACTTGTAAGAACCACTTCCAGTTAACGTTATTTTCCTGATCGCATATGCAATAGGCTAATGGAAATATCCCCTGATTTCCATCATATACTACGACGCTGAGGAGTATACCTTTGAATCAATCTTTCAGAAAGGTATCATCCAAAAATATAAATGGTCTACCTCCGTGCAAAAATCCATTTATGCAAGTGGCGTAACAGATGAATTGCCTTGTAAACCTCCCTTCTTGTTGTTCTACATGAATGTAGTTACCTGGGTTTGTCTTCTTAACTTCTTCTACATACCTAGAAAATTGGAGATTAAGTGTTAAGATCAACATTAAGAAAATTAGTATAAACAACATCACATAAATGAAATTAGTTTGTATATTATAGATATTATTTTCTTTTTACCATCGTAATTGATCGTAGGACTCATGGGTATCACCATAAAATTGCTCTTGTGCTCTTTTTTTACCCCATCATATCTTACTATAATCGACCCTAAGCTCATACGAACTTAAAAACTCCTTTTGTACGTCAACAGGTTATATAACCGGTCGGACCTTTAACGTGGGTTGTAATTGGGTCCAATGAATTGCCGAGAGGCCCTAGATTGACCTGCATTATTGCTATGCTGCTCATACCATGAACCTTTCGATTTCAAGTCTATTTTTGTTTTTAGTTGGAGAGGCATATAACATCCACAAGCAATTTTTGGCTTCCTTAAACCGATAAAAGACTCGAATACGCTTCGGTTCATTCTTTCCAAATGCGTACTTGATTTTTTTTCCATGGAATAGTACAGCAAGGTCAATCTTAATTTATTTGTACTTTCAAATCGTTGTCCCTCACCTGTTAAAGCAGTATGCCACCAAGCAGGAATCCTCTCTAATCTATTAATTATGCCATCAAACATCAAAACTGTTAGCCTTTTTATTTTGATGATGATTTACAAACACAATTATTAGTGCTAATTGCTTGTTGAGCTATATTGTGTCGATTAAAATTTATCAAGCTTGTTAGTGCCATTATTAGAGGATTGGATGGAACAACAAGCTACAACGACGATATCTAAGGAGGTGGAGGCAAATTGATGAAGCAAAGCTTTCAAAGAGCACAACATACAAGAGAAGCTTCATCAATATAGAAGCAAATATCAAGACTCAAGCTATATACTTATATATGAGGAATATTTATATTTTTATTTCTCTCTAGTGCTTAATGTAGGCAAGTAGTATGATAGATTATATTTGAAGTTCTTGGGATAACGCACTCACATATTTTCAAAACTTGTATTTTGATATTTTTGGTAAACGTTGAGTTTTCACAAATACAAGGCTCTTTTTACAAAATTTCTTTTCAAACAAGTTTGTTATTATACTTGAATTTTTTCCCCAAAGTTTCATATTTTTTAGAATTTATTTACTATTTTTTAAAGGCCCTGAAAATTCTTTTTTAAAAATCAAAACAGGCTGAAAATCTATTATCAGTCGACTGAAGATACTGGTCAGAATCATCAAAAGTTTATGCTTTTGCGATTGACGGTCTATCAGTCGACTGATGAGTCCTTCAGTCGATTGATGAGTCCTTTAGTCGATCGACGAGCTGCAAAGCGCTTGCAACGGTCAGCTCACCAGTCGACTGACGAACCCCGTTAGTCGACTGATAAGCTTCCAACAGCTAGTTTTGTCATGTTTCCAGATTTTTCGGGTTTTGAACATTTTTATCTTTTTCTTTAGGGTTAGGGCTGATTTCTTGAATGCTTATAAATACCTAGCTACCCCATTCATTTCAGAACTAAGAAATCCTTGAGAATTTATTGAGTTTGTATTTTGGTGTTTAAAAGAGATTCAACTTTCTATTCTCTCAATTTGTTCTCACACTTGCAAATCCCAAGCTTCAATTGCAATCTCTTCATCTTGCCATAGGGCTGTTATAAGAGAGCTTCTTTTCTTTCATTTGTAATGTGTGGAGAGCTTAATCTCGTGGAGATCTACTGTGTGGTCGTGAGATCTCAAGGGCAGATCATTGTGAAGAAGTTTCGGCTTCCAAACTGGGTTGTGATAGTGAAATTCTCCTCGAGAGTGCGGAGCGGGAACGTAGGTCGGAGGACCGAATCTCGTGAACATATCGTGTGTCGCAATTAGCTAACCATTCCCTAACTCATCTCCTTTATATTGTTTTAGCTTTTAAATTTTATGGTGTATTGCATTGTCAAATTTTAATTGCACAATTATTACCTCATAACCCTATTCACCCCCTCTAGGGTTTTTCAATTGGTATCAGATCAAGATCTCTATACATTTATAGGTTTAACTACCTTAGAGGAAAGATCCAATGGAGGCTTCTTTGAATGTGCATATGCTTGAGGGCAATTCGCCACTAGACCCCCACTTTTTACCGGTAGCAACTTTGCTTATTGGAAGGCTAGAATGAGGATTTATCTACGATGCATTGACCTTGATATCTTAAACATTGTAGAGAAGTAATATGTTGAGAAGCCTAGTAGTAGTAGTAGTATGACCGATGGTGAGAGACATCAAGCAAACCTTAATGTAAAGGTCATGAATATATTAATTTGTGGACTCACCCCCAATAAATATAATAGGGTTTCCACGTGTGCAACCACACACGAAATTTGAAAAAAAATATGCATCACTCATGAAGGAACCCCCTAAGTTAAGGAATCTAAAATTAGTGGCCTCATGCATAATTATGAATTATTTAAAATGTTTTCAAATAAATCTATTGATGCTACGTTCTCTCAGTTTACTAACATCATAAATGAATTGCATGGCCTTGATAAGGTGTTGACGAACCAAGAGATGAACTACAAAATTCTTCGTTCTTTGATTCTGGTTTGGGAGCCTAAAGCTATGACCATCGAGAAAGCTCATGATCTTACAATACTTTCTCTTGATGGTCTCATTGGCAAGCTCAAAGTCCATGAGAAGAAGATCAAGGAGAAGGAGGAAGTGCCCCCAAAGGCAACGGAGGAGCCATCTTAAAAATTGAAGTCCATTGCTCTCAAAGGAGCAATTGATGACTCATCCTCCTCGGATAGTAAAGTTGATGTCTCTAGAGAAGTGGCACACCTCTCTAGAAGAACATCAAGATTAATTAAAATGAATAAAAATTTTAAAAATGATCTAACAACAAGTTTCCCTCTCGTGTAGGTAAGTATTTCGAATGCAATGAACTGGGACATTTAGCCAAGGATTGTCTTAAGGTCAAGGAGAAGTACTTGAAATACAAGAAGAAGAAGGCTATGTACATCGGTTGGGACGAATCCAAACCAAGTGATTCAGATAACAATGATGAGGGTGCCAAGATTGCTCTTCATGACCCAAACATTTGTTTTATGACTCATGAAGATGAGGTACTATCCGAAACCAAAAGTGAATCTCTTTATATGCAATGTTATATGCAATGTGAACTAGAAGACACTTTAGAAGAATTAAATCTTAAATTTAAAAAATTAGCAAAAGAATATTCTTCATTCAAAAAATTGTATGTTTCTGTGACTCTAAGTTTGAGGTTCTACAATCCTCACTAAATGATACTATTTCCTTAAAAGATGAAATGATTGGAGATCTAGACTTTGAAAACAAACAATTATGGTCTTAATTTGAAAGGCTACAAATTAAAAATGATAGATTAAAATCTAATCATGTTTACTCTAGTCATCATAAGATTAATAGAAAATAGGATCACAAATCTCATGCACCCACTTACAAGAAAAATTTTATGTGTACATATTGCATGAAATATGATCACATTTTCACATATTGTAGACTTAAAGATAATACTTATTATTATGGGTTAATGTGGGTACCTAAAGGTACCAAAGATATTAACATTCAAGGACCCAAAGTTTGGATACCTAAAAGTTCTACAACTTGTTTACATGCAGGGAACGTCTCGCACAAGAGGTAAGGAGTTGTGGTATCTTGATAGTAGTTACTCACATCACATGATGAGCAACAAGGAATTATTTGCAACCCTATCAAGGATTAAAGGAAGCAATGTCTCCTTTGGTGGCGGCAAAAAAGGTAAAATTATAGGTATTGGTAATATTGGTAAGATACATTCTCCCATAATTGAGCATGTTTATTTTGTTAAAGGATTAAATTATAATCTTCTTAGTATTAGTCAATTAAGTGATAAAGGATTTGACATTATGTTATGTCCCGCTTTCCAAAATACCCAGGAATCAGGACACGAATAAGCCCGTGACATATTAGACTGAGGAGAAATAAATACTAGGCCATTTCTACTCAATCTAATACGCTAAGTGTCAAACAATAACGTGCAAAGTCACAAGTCCCCGGTCATAACTAGCAAGAATATAATAAATAACTCAGAACAGAAATGAGCCATATCACAAACAATATATCATTCGAGACACAAAATTTGGGTCAAACATGCCCTTATTACAAAACTATCCAACTGAAATACTGAAGAATATAAAAATACATTGACCAAGCGGAAGCGGAAGTGGAATGTGCTATAAAAGTAAACTAAGGACCAACAGCTAATAAAAGAAATGACTAGGCTTCGGCTTTTTCTTCTGCTCTGTCTGCAAGGCACTCCTGCTGAGAATACCCTGGCTCCTACTGAACCTGTCCGTTCTCTAAATCTGACGTACAACCCGAGAGAATAGGAGTACGTCAACGTGCATGGCACACGGCAAGATCCCACAAGGAAAAATAGAAACGACCGAATGACCAATGCTATAACAATAATAATAATAGAAGCATGACACTAGAATTCTAATAATCTAATTGCAATCTACCACTAGAATATAATAATCAGAAGAATCTATAAAAATCAACCGATAACAAGGACATACAACCAGATGGAATTAATACTTAAAATATACAATACGAGACATAGTACGTCAAGCAAAATAATTCAAACAAGGAAACCCCCATATATACCATATGTCACAAATTGTAAACAATTAAATATTAATTCTGATCTATGTATGAAAAGAAATATAACTGGAAAATAAAGTATCATAATAGATATCAACATGTATATCTCGTGTACTCGCACAATAAGGTGTCTCAATCATCAAATATCTCAATAATAAGTCGGAATCTAGCCATCCTATAATAGATCACTGGTTCACATCTCACAAGAATCCATAATCATCCAAGTGAGGAGGTCATGTAACTAGCCATCCTATAACAGATCATAGGTACATATCTTACATAGAGTCAACATTCATATTCTTAGATAATTGATTATTCACAAATCCTCTACGTGCATCCAAACCCGCGAAACAATTCAGTGAGAGGATTACACGCAATCCGATTTTAGCTTGGTCTGAACTCAAGCAAAACTCGGGTGACGAAATGATTTCACTGACCATGTGCGAAACGATTCACTAGCCCAACAGATTAACCCTAGTGCAAAATGATTCATTAGAGCGAGCCTGGAAGATACATTAACAGTCATATCCGATCACATGAACCAAGACTTTCTCATCCCAACTCTCTTGTTTTTCTAAGTCAAAACAACACCTATCTCTAGGGCTGGTACATGACACGCAAGGCCACTAAGATCATGAACTACTAACTGTTCTTAATCACAACAATAATAAATGCAACTGATCATGAGCACTAATGTCATGACATATCACAAATAATCAAAATTAAGAGACATAAATTATGAACAGCATCTATGTAATTTAGAAAATAACATTTTTTCCAAAATAAGTTTCTTTAAATTATTTTCTCATATACTAATTCAACATAAACCCTTTTTCAAAAAAACTCCATTTAAATTATTTATTATTATAACAATTCAAAATAATCCTTTATTCCAAAATAAACTCTTTTAAATAATTCTAAAAATATGCTTTTTAATATTCTTTCTTCCAAAATAAATTCTTTTCTCATTATAATAATTATAAAAATAATCTTTAAATATAATAATCTATTAATTCAAATTATTTTTTTCTCTAAAAATAATTCTTATCCGTACAATATCAGTTATTCTCATCTATCATCAACCAATCCACGCATATAATAACTAATCACAGTCTAATCTATGCAACTAATTTAATAACAGATATAAATATGAAATGACGAGTCAAGAGAAGCTAGATCTTACCAGCGAGGCCAAGGGGTCTGTGGATGAGGCGGCGGTGCCGCTGCGGATGGGCGCGACGGGTCTAAAAGCGGGTGACGAAGATCCGACGGACGAGGTGCATCTGGAGCTGGGGTGTAGCGAGAGGAGCGAGGACAATGATGTCACTGGTCGGGGTGACAGCGGACGACGCGATGTAGGCTGAGGTGGTTAAGTGGGGTGAAGTAGCCAGTTGTGGCTTGGGGGTGCAAAATCTTTCTGAGTGAGAGAAGGAGGGTGAGGTGGCCCTACTTTTTTAGTCTTGATTATTAAGTGATGGCCGTGGAAGAGTAGGGGCGGTTGACAGTCGGAGGTGGCGGATGCTGGGCAGGGTCGACGGTTGGGCGGAGGAGAAGGGGGCGGCAGGTGGTTGGAGGAGGTGGTGGTCGCGCGATGAAGGAGGCTGGGGTTGCGGTGAAGGTTTGATGATGATGGCGGGAAGAGGAGGCAGAGACGAGGTGGCTTGTGTAGGGGCTGGGGTGAGAGGATGCGTCGGTGAGGGGGAGGGTCTAGGGTGTGGCATTGAGCGGGCAGCGGGGCTGTTTGAGGAGGGGTGACGTTCTGCTTGGGGAGGAGGAGAGAATGAAGAGGGGAGAGAGGGAAAGAGAGGGGGGGGAGGGGGGTGAATGAAATAGAGAGGAGAGAGAGAGATGTTGAAGCGGAACACAAGATAGGGGAGTACGCGGAAATTGGGGAGAGATTTGGGGAGAATTAAGGAGGTGATTAAGGAGAAATTAAGGGGATAATTAGGGAGGAAATAAAGGAGAAAATTAAGAAAAAATCAATATAAAATAATTAGTAACAATAATAATAATAACAATAATAAAAAAATCAAATAGTAATTTAAAGTGTTTTTACCATAACAATTAATTTTATAATTAACAAAACTATTAAAATAGATATAAAATCAGGTTTTTAAATCATAGAAAATTCTAAAAAATTGAGAAAATATTAACACTCTTTTAAAAATAATATTTTAATATTTTAAAATACTAAAAAATTTATTTAAATTAGTATAAAAAATTCATGGTCATTACACATTACTTTTAAACCGGATAAATGTGTTGTTCGTATGAATGATAAAATTATTTTTGTTGCTTTTAGAAGATCTAATATTTATATTTTTGAGATGAATGAGCTTTTTGATCAAGATGTGAAATGCCTTGCCGCGGTGGATGGAAATCCTTGGATTTGGCACAAGAGACTTGGACATGCTAACATGAAGTTGATATCTAAGCTATCCAAGAAGAACTTAGTAAGAGGTCTACCAAGTCTTACCTATATTAAAAATTCTCTTTGTGAGGAATGTGCCAAAGGTAAACAAATTAATTTTTTTTTTCAAATCCACAAATGAGGTATCCACTTCTAAACCTTTGCAACTACTTCATCTTGAACTTTTTGGCCCTGTGTATTGCCTCTCTAGGAGGTAAACACTATGTATATGTTATTAATGATGATGCTATTGAGTGAGGATTGGAGCTTTTGCAAATAATTGACAAACCCTCAACGGACGCAACAAATATTAGGGAAGGCAACAATGAACGAATTCTAGAAGAACTCCCCAAGATATGGAAATTTGCATGGATTATCCCAATGAATAAATTATAGGGAGTCCATCCAAAGGCGTCATGACTTGCTCAAAAGAAATGAGCGAATATGCTTTCTTATCCCAAATTGAGCCTTAACGTATTGATGATGCTTTAAAAGATGAGTTTTGGGTTTAGCTATGCATGATGAATTGAATAATTTTTAAAGAAATAATATTTTACTAGTAGAAAAACGAGCAACCTAGATGGAAAATTCCATCTAAGTTGCTTCATTTCCCGTCTAGGTTGCTCCATCTAGACAGATTTTTGTCAAGTTTGCTCTGTCTAGTCTGATTCCGTCTAGGTTGGGACAAACTAGATGAAAATCCATCTAGGTTGACTAACCTAGACGGATATTGACCTAGACGGAATGTGAAAAACCATCTAGGTTGCAACCTAGACGGAATTCCGTCTAGGTTGGCAACCTAGATAGAAATTTCGTCTAGGTTGTTACTGCTACATTTTTTGCAGAATCTATGTTGCACACTATATATTATCCAACACCAAATCATGTTCATATCCAACACAATCTAATTATATTTCAATATCAAATACAATTATATTTAAATAATACATTCACCAAAATACTAGAGCGAAACATAAATTATTTACATAGACAATAACTGATTTTCACACGTCAATAATTTATACAACAAAAAAGTATACGAAAGCCATGAGAAAGGTAAATTTATAGATGTGAAGAGAAGTAGAGACAGAGCAGTATTATTCCCAATCAGAATCAAAGAAACCAACATCCTTTATCTCAGAGTAGTATACATTCTCCAGACGCATGTCCTCCTCCTGTATCAATACCAGATAAAAAATCCAAATAATAAATAGAAAATCCAATAGAACAAACCAATGGAATACAAAACATAAGATCAGTGCATTATCATACAACACCATTCTTCATACATCTAATAAAACATAATGTCAAAGATCCCAAAAAGAATCAATATAAATGAATAAGAAACCTAGTGAGGCAGGAAATAAAACAAATAACACAAAGATCCCAAAAAGAATCAATATAAATGAATAAGAAACCTAGTGAGGCAGGAAATAAAACAAATAACAAATAATGATAAAAGATGAACAAAAGAAACCTAGTGAGGCAGGAAATAAAACAAATAACAAATAATGATAAAAGATGAACAATTTATTGTTATGATCTTGTTGATTAAACCAAAACTCCTAGTATTTTGTTATCCATTTACCACTTTACATACTTCGAAATACTTCTGTTTTAGAAGCTCTTGAGACATAATCATATGAAACCTAATGTAACATTAACTGCATATCTGATTTGACCTGAAATATACCCGTTTGAGATGAAAATAGTCACACGAAACCTGTTTTCTGAGAAAAAAAAAAATAAGCAAGACCTGTAATGACCTGATTATTCATAAATTTATAAAATACGTATCTGAGTTAGCCAAAAATTCTTTTGAAACCTATAAAAAATATATAAATGACCTGAATAACCAAAAATATGTATATAACATAGCAAATCGCATCGAACCTGATAATTTATGCATGTTGATGAACTTTATGTGCAAAAAATCATTTGAAAATATGTCTTAACTTCATGTCAAATAAATCAGCCACATGTATATGTGAATTATGGCTGTGGGCTCAGAACTTATTCAATATCATCATTGTTAGTCATCCGGTGTAATATCAACATATATTACAGGTTGCTAATCTCAGAAAAAGTAACAACTATCATAGCCTATATTGAATACCCACAAGCAGTATTAAAATCAACAAATCCAGTCGCACACCTGAACACAAATAGAACAACCAAGTGCCTGAACACAAACAACCCAGAAAAACATTAACTATAACAAAAATCTTCATACACAAAACTGAGCACAAATAGTGTGGAAAATCTGAACACAAATAGAACTCCAAGTGACTGAACACAAACCTGAACACAAGAACTGAAAATCGCAGTAGAAGGGAACAAAATCAGAAGGAATGACTTCATTATTTCACTGCTCTTTTCTTTTTGTTTTTTCCTAAATCATGGAGCACCATTATTTCCATTAACTCGCTCATTCTTAAAGGTCTACAGTGGAATCCTTCCTCATATCAAACCTATACATCATCCGAGTTAGCAGCATAGAAGAAGAAGAAGAAGAAGAAGAAGAAGAAGAAGAAGAAGAAGAAGAAGAAAGCTCCATTGATGAGTCATCTGAGTCATCAAGTTAAAAAAAATTAAGTTAAAGAGAATGGACGTTGCACTCTTCTCTATTGTAGGGTAAAAGTAGTGTCACTAGTCTCACAAAAAATGTGTTTGACAACGCATGAAATAAGTGCATTCAAAATACATTAATTGGAGGTAAGATTAATGTTATTAATGTTATCATTAATAGAAACAAAGCACCAATAAAACATCACTCTTACCATCCAATGCATCTTATATTCAAAAGACACAGCCTCATGTCATGGGCCAAACAAACAGATCACAGACTGAGATGAGATAATAATAAACTATATATACATATTTGGTGAGTGAACTTAATAAGCAAGAAAATAGAAACCCAACTAACAATTAATCACAACAGCAGAGCATCAAAGTTTTGGACATACTTGAACTGTAGTTTGTGAATGAATTTGCAAAAATAGAGGTATCCTTATAATAACCAAATCAAAAGAGGCAGATCAACTGTAAGTAAACAATATCTAAATTTTGGTTTGCATGTGATACCCCTTGCATCCTCTACAATAACTCTCATGATCACCTCAATCCCCTTATTTTCCAGCAAAAGCTCTGATCTTAACCACCATAAATCTATGCCCCTATTTGGCAACTGGTTAATAGAGAGATTAAGAGAATAGACAATTGGGCTCCAACAATTCAAGAGGAAATACTAATTCATTGTAAAGGGGTGAGTTTACAAGAAATATGGTAGAAACTACGTTCAAAATAAACAAAAAAACATAATGCGGAATTATATCATTTATAGATGGTCAAGATAAAGCTTTGGAGTTCATATGAGTTATCAGTTGAACGACGCGGAATTATATCATTTATAGATGGTCAAGATAAAGCTTTGGAGTTCATATGAGTTATCAGTTGAACGACGTTACAAGGTGTTTTCTCTTCTCGGTCAAGATAAAGCTTTGGAGTTCATATGAGTTATCAGTTGAACGACGTTACAAGGTGTTTTCTCTTCTCGGTGTTGGATTTTCTTACGTGTTTCATTTATGATTGAAGGAATTTTGACACCAGAAAGAATTACCTATGAATTTATTTATACACATCCAATCAATTTGGGGAAAATATTTATGAATTTTGATGCCATAATAACCTGAGGGGCAGAAACTTTGGATGAGAAGCCATATATGCAAAGAACCATCTCCCACGGCCGCCCTCGCTTTGTCCACCACACACTGCACCCAATCTCCCCATTGTGCTTCCAAATCCTCCTTCGTGGATTCACTATAAACTTTCCAAGAAATTTACAGGGAAATAAGATACAGCTTCGACAAATTTTCAAAACCAGTAACACCCACCAAGGCTGAATCTTGATCAGTTCTCCCGAACCTCGGGTTTGATAGGTTCAGTTGCGGCACCAAACCAAAGTCTCAACCTTGATCAGCCGCCTAATATCGAATGGAATAAAAATCACAACTTTTGAACAAATTCTCGAAGCTAGTTTCCCACTTTGGGAGTGATCTGATCAAGAGATCAAAGTTAAAGTTCAGAAGGAGTCAAATGGTGCGATGGTACGATTATGGGGGGGGTGTGAGGGTGGGGGCGGGGAAAGGCTGCGGGGAATGGGGGCGCCGAGAGGAGAGAGGAGAAAGGGTGAGGGGATGACCAATGGAGGGGGAGATGGTAACGGGAGAAGGGGCGAGGGGGCAAGCGGGGAGTGACCTAGGGGGAGGGGGGGGGGCAGCGGTGGCTGAGAGGCAGAGAGGAGAAGGTATGGGTAGCCAATGGAGGGGGGGGGGAGATGGCAGTTGGAGCAGGGGACGGGGTCGGGGGGGTGGGAGGGTGAGGGGCGGGTGGGGGAGTGATGGGGGGTAAGGGTGACCGGAGAGGAGAGAGGTTGGGGAGCGAGTGGAGAGATGAGAGAGGATGGGGGCAGCAGGTGTGTGAGAGGATGAGAGAGAGAGAGGAGCCGAGGAGAGATGGCGGGAGGAAGGGCATCGGGGTGGGATAAGCGTTAGCGGTTTTTCTTGAGGGGGGAGACAGGGCTAGAAGGGTGATTGGAGTTAGGGGGCGTTGGGGGGGAGGGATAGGGTTAGGGTTTTTGTTTTAATTTTTTTATTAAACACAACCTAGACGGAATTCCGTCTAGGTTGTTTTTCAATTTTTAAAAAATAAAAAGCTTCCATCTAGTTTGACATTCTAGACAAAAATTTTCGTCTAGAATGCCCCAAAATAGATGAAACAACCTAGATGGAAATAATTTTGTCTAGGTTGCCTCAAACTAGACAGAATTGTATTTTGTCTAGGTTGTTCCGTTAGTTTGTTCATTTTTCTACTAGTGTTTAGAAACTAGTTCCTTGACCTAAATATACTCATGTTATTGGAACTAAATGGGTTTATAGAAATAAACATGATGAATTTGGGTATAGTGCTAGGAATAAAGCTTGTTTAGTTGCCCAATGATACAATCAAGAGGAGGACATGGATTATGATGAAACTTTTGCACCAGTTGCAAGATTGGAATCAATTAGGATGTTTTTGGATTTTGTTAGTTTTAAAAATTTCAAGTTATTTCAAATGAATGTTAAAAGTATTTTCTTGAATGGTTTTATAGAAGAAGAGGTATATGTTGAGCAACCCCCCGGTTTTATTGATTCTTCATTTTCAAATCATGTTTATCGGGTTCAAAAAGCTTTATATGAGT
Organism: Asparagus officinalis; assembly: GCF_001876935.1. NCBI lineage: Eukaryota > Viridiplantae > Streptophyta > Magnoliopsida > Asparagales > Asparagaceae > Asparagus > Asparagus officinalis. The sequence goes on from NC_033800.1 coordinate 84,035,989, forward strand.
TAAAATAAGCTCCTAGAGCTTGGTATGCTCGCCTCTTAAGTTTTTTTGTTGATAATGATTTTTTAAAAGGAAAAATTGACAATACTCTTTTTGTTAGAAAAAAGAAAAATGATTTTATTTTGGTTCAAATTTATATTGATGATATTATTTTTGGTGCCACTAATGAATCTTTGTGCAAGAATTTTTCCAAAGTTATGCAAGATCAATTTGAGATGAGCATGATGGGAGAGCTTACATTCTTTCTCGGTCTCCAAGTCAAACAAACAAATGACGCAATATTCGTGTCACAAAGCAAATATGCTAGAGAGTTGGTCAAGAAATTCGAGATGGAGAATTCCAAACATGCACCAACTCCAATGAGCACAACCATCAAGTTGGATACAGATGAGAGTGATGATAAGGTAGACCAAAAGCTTTATCGATGTATAATTGATAGTCTACTTTATCTTACCGCTAGTAGGCCAGATAAAATATTTAGTGCTTGTGCATGCACACATTTTTAAGCTTCTCCTAAAAAAACTCATTTGGTTGTGGTCAAGCGAATTATCAAGTATATTAATGATACCATAGAACTTGGTTTATTTTATCCTAAAAACACATCTTTTGATATTTGTGGATATTGTGATGCCGACTTTGCCGGTTGTAGGGTATACAGCAAGAGTACGAGTAATACATATCAATTTTTGGGTAACTCTCTTGTGTCTTGGGTATCTAAGAAATAAAATTGTGTTTCCTTGTCTACTACAAAAGCGGAATTGTGTTGCCATCGGTTTATGTTGCGTTCAACTTTTATAGATGAAACAAAATTTGGTTGATTTTGATTTATATTTTCATGATACAAAAATACTTTGTGATAATACTAGTGCTATTAATATTTCAAAAAAATCATTTTTACATTCTAGAACCAAGCATATAGATCTACGCCATCATTTTTTACATGATCATGTAGAGAGGAAAGATGTATCCCTTGTTTATATTGATACTAAATCACAATTAACAGACATCTTTACCAAGCCTCTTTATGAAGAAGATTTTTGTCACATAAGAAATAAGTTGGGCATGTGCATTCTTTGATTGGTTGCTTTAATGACTTTGTTTTTGGTCAATCACTTTTATATCTTAATATTTGCTTTATATTCATTGTCATAACATGTTTAAACACTAGGATACTTTGTGTGAGTGGTTGGGAGAGATTAGGGTCTATTTCAAGAGCAGTGGGTTGGTAGTAATGCCTAAAGAGAGATCGTAAATCCAAACACTTGAGGATTATGACACGGGTAGGCCAACACTTGATGGGTATCTTGTGGGTATTTGCACGCATCTTATTTTATTTACCCCATTTTTGATGGTGCCAAAGGGGTAGAACTCTTTTGTGCTAGGGGGAGAGAGCCTTATAGATAGGGGGAGCAACTATCTATAAGCTAAATATTCATTTTTATTTGCTATTGAATAATGGTTGTTTAATTATCATCATAAAAAAGGAGGAGATTGTTATCCTTTTTGTTTTGATAACGATTTACAAACATCATTATTGGTGCTAATTGCTTATTAAGCTATATTGTGTAGATTACAATTTATCAAGCTTGTTAGCACCATTATTAGAGGATTGGATGGAATAACAAGGTACAACGATGATATCCAAGGAGGTAGAGGCAAAGTGATGAAACACAGCTTTCAAAGAGCACAACATACAAGAGAAGCTTCATCAATATAGAAGCAAATATCAAGACTCAAGGTATGTACTTATATGTGAGAGATATTTGCATTTTTATTTCTCTCTAGTTCTTAATGTAAGCAAGTAGTATGATAGATTACATTTGAAGTTCTTAGGATAATACACTCACACATTTTCAAAACTCATATTATGATATTTTTGCTAAGCTTTGAGTTTTCACAAATACGAGGTTCTATTTGCAAAAAAAATTTCAAACAAGTTTATTATTATACTTGAAAACTTTTTCTAAAGTTTCACATTTTTAGAATTTATTAAAGGCCCTAGAAATTATTTTTCAAAAATCAAAATAGGTTAAAAATCTGTAATCAGTTGACTGATGCAAAGGATTAGTCAACTGAATAAACTGGCCAGAATCATCAAAAGTTTTTATTTTTACAACTAATGATCTATCAGTCCATTAATTCTTTAGTCGACTGATGAGCTCTTCAGTCGACCGACGAGCTACAAATCGCTTATAATGGTCAGCTCATCAGTCGACTGACGAACCCTGTCAGTCAACAGATAAGATTCCAACGGCTAATTTTGTCATTTTCTAGATTTTTTGGGTTTTGAACATTTTTGTCTTTTTCTTTGGGCTTAGAGCTGATCTCTTGAATGCTTATAAGTACCCAGCTACCCCATTCATTTCAGAGCTAAGAAATCCTTGAAAATTTATTGAGTTTGTATTTTGGTGTTTAAAAGAGCTTCAACTTTCTATTCTCTCAATTTGTTCTCACACTTACAAATCCGAAGCTTCAATTGCAATCTCTTCATCTTGTCATAGGACTGTTGTAAGAGAGCTTCTTTTCTTTCATTTGTAATGCGTGGAGAGCTTGATCTCATGGAGATCTACTGTGTGGTTGTGAGATCTCAAGAGGAGATCATTGTGAAGAAGTTCCAGCTTTCAAACCGGGTTGTGATAGTAAAATTCTCCTCGAGAGTGAGGAGCGGGGACGTATGTTGGAGGACCGAACCTCGTAAACATATTACGTGTCACAATTGGCTAACTATTCCCTAACTCATATCATTTATATTGTTTTAGCTTTTAAATTTTATGGTGTATTGCATTGTCAAATTTTAATTGCACAATTATTACCTCATAAACCTATTCACCCCCTAGGGTTTTTTGAAAATATTATCTCTGGAAGGATTGTCATTAAGAATCCTATCTGAAACACATGTGGATGTCGACAACGGTGGACCACAGTCTATACTTTTTAAGTTCAAACTACTGGAAGCGCTGTAAATATTAAGAACATAAATAAATAACCATAAACTACACAAATAATAGTATCATCAACGAATAATACCAATCAGAAAAAAGCAAATACAACAACTGTTTACAGTTAGAACTAGCATGAAATCCATTAGAACTAATAAGAAAATCATTAGAACTAACAAGACATCGACTAAATTTAAGATATTTGACCACACATGGAACTAGAGCTAAAACTAACAATAAATCGAATAGAACTAACAAAATAGCGATTAGAACTAACAATAAAACCATTAGGACTAATAAGAAATCGATTAGAACTAACATATTTGACCTCACATGAAACTAGAGCTAGAACTAACAATAAATCGAATAGAACTAACAAAATATCGATTAGAACTAACAAAAAAACCATTAGAGCTAACAAGACATCGATTAGAACTAACAAATTTGACCTCACATGGAACTGACACTAGAAATAACAAAAAAATGATTAAAACTAACAAGAAAACTATTAGAACTAACATATTTGACCTAACAAAGCACTGGTTAATAAGAAATCGTGTAGAACTAACATACACTCAAAATAGAACTAAAATCCAATTAGACCTAACATAGAACTAACAAGACGACGATTAGAACTAGCATTAACTGATTTTACACTTAACGTCATAAAATATTAATCTTAGCATCAAAAATCCAATAACCTACGTGTCTTGTCGAACTTACTCATTTTTTGGATATTTGAAGAATCAGCTGCTTCTTTAAAAGCTTGCATGTGAACCTCTTTCAGTCCAAGAATGTGGAAATGCTACACCATAGACGACAGATCCCTCTCGTTCTCAATAGGAAATTTAAAGCTTTCATTTGTTTTATCTTTGTATGACAAACTTAATGAATCATATGGAAGATCTAACATCTCTGACACATCAAATTTGAGATCCAAAATGGTGGTTGAAGAGTTAATCTTCATGAATGCTACTTTATCCCCCAAAGAGACAACACAGATGATGTCCTTCTAAGCTATTATAAAGGGAAGGTAAGAGTAATGGATCAAATTTTAGGATAAAACGGAGTAATAGAGAGAGTAATGGAGAGAATTTTCGTCTGAGGAGAAGTAATGAAGAAGTAAATAGTTATTACTCATGATAGAGTAAAGCAGGGGGAACTTTCCCTCAGGTTCTTCCATCATATCACATTAATGAGACGTGAATATTGTAGTTATTGTCGTCGAGTGGTCGTCTAGGGAAGAATGGGAAGGACAATTTCGGGTTTTTTTTTTCAAAATACATTCTGCTTTTAGTATAATGCTGACTTGGAGGGGTCTTGCCACATTAAACGTCACTTTTTTGGGACTTATCCACATGGGCCAGAATACAAGGGGTCTTGTTACATAAAGTTTCTGCTTTTGGGGTCTGGACATATATTTTCCTTATAACTTTGTACCACGTCATAAAACCCAAGATAGTTTTACTTCTACATATCATGTAGTGACGAAGCCATATGGATGGGAGGGGGGCATTGCCCCGCCCCTCGCCGTTGGGAAAAAAAATTCTTCTTTCATCTTTAGTCCTTTATACCTTAGCATCTTAAATCTTTCATAGTTGGCAATTGACCCATCAATCACTAAAATTGCTATAAGTTTCCTTAAACTCTTAAGCTATTCCAGCTAATTCTTAAATAACTTAAACAATAGGGAACATAATAGAAGTTTCAATGATTTTAGGGATCAATTTCAAAATATTAAACATTTAGGGGAATAATTTCCTAAAAAATCTTTTTATGAAATAAATAAGAAACAACTATGTGTATAGCTTGGATTTTTGGCTTCCTCAAGATAGATTTCTAGCTCCACCGCTATTGAATCTTTTATTCATCGTATTGCTGCTTAGCTTAGTAAAATTTCAGTTGCCGCTTAAAAATAATAGACATGTACAAAATGAATAAAATATTAGAATTAGAATGCATGTTAATGTTAATTTACTAAATTTATTGTTAACCTATCCAATTCTATTTTAAAATAAAAACACTTAAAATAGAATGAAGGTGAGGTTAATAGCAAATTCAATAAATGTTAAGGGTCCAAAAGTTCTAAACTAAAATGCGAATGTCACATGAGAATTTATAGATAAATATTCTAACGTTAATTGCATGATTATTGAAAGTCCTAAAACACCAACTTGATTAAGGATCGAGGTTGGTATGTTAACTAACTTCTTTTGTTTTTATCACTTTTTGGTGGATATTTTTGTTTGTACACAAGTATACATTGTGTTAGCGCACATATATATATTGCAAGCTATGCACATTCTTTTGATATTTGCAAACTTTATATGTTGCAATCTATGATGTTATGTAATTAAGCTTTTTGTGTTACCGACTTTAACTTATAATGGCATGTAATTGATTAATTACTACTATTTTCTATTATAACTTGTTTTTATGTTGTATTATAACTTGGTGCTAGTGCATAATGATAGATCATTTTATATTTGTTGCGGGGAAATATTGATGTCAATGACCAGAGTTTTTAAACATGCTCTGGTATGCGTTTCTTTGTTCCTTAATATTTTTGGGCTATGATGAGACAAATGTTTTAAAAATGCAAACCATATTTCTAATTGCAATACTAAAGTGAGACAATCTTTAAAAATAATACAATGTATATTGTAATTACAATGTACATGTAAGGCATTCCTTCATAAGAATGCAATCTATATTGCACTTGGAATGAATAAGGTAATGCATTGATTAAGGCCAAATATACACAACATTTGAGCCCATTTGTGCACCTAATAATAGTCTTTGCCGTATCTTTATGCTACTTGATTTGCTGGTTGGTTATCTGCTGGGTGCTCTATTTGCTTGTTCATGTGATCATTTGTGAACTGCAGGTCATTTCTATGGGTGCTTTATCTGATGGAGCTTTCTGCTCTTTTGTTTTGCTAGTTAGTTCTCTGCTGATGTTTTTTTTTTTTGCTGTTGCTTTCTATTATGAATGTGAGTTGTAGCTCAATTCTCTATTTACACTCTTTGCTGGTGCTTTATGCTCCTTGTTATTTTGCTACTTGGTTCTCTGCCGATGTTTTCTTAGCAGTTGCTTTATGTTATGAGTGTGAGCTACAACTCAGTTCTCTATTTACACTCTTTGATGGAGTTTTATGCTTGTTGTTGTTTTGCTGGTTGGTTCTCTACTGCTGTTTTTTTTGTTGTTGCCTTTTGTTCATTTACGAGCTAAAATTATATTCTCTGGGTGCTTTCTCAGCTAGCTTTGTTTAGATGATATTTGGCAATGATAATGCAATCTAACTTACAATGTTTATGTTTAGATGAAGCGATCTTTGACGAGTTATAACTTACATTAAAACGATAATGTTTAGGTGAAGCAATCCATCATTAGAATGCTATCTACAATAAACTTGTAAATTATAGGTGAGACAATCAATTTCGACAAAATGACCTATTTTTGAGCTATACAATATCATTGAAATCGTGTTGATAGTTTCCTATATACTCAATTCTAATTTTTTTTCATTACAATATCAATAGTTTTTACACGTATATGACATAAGGTTTACAATAATTAAAATCATACAAAATATTACTAAAAATATTGCATATACTTTCTAAGTTAAGAGTTGTTTTTCCCACAAGCTTCAAACCTTTCTTCAACCTCTTCGATTTCAAAACATATATAACTCCAAACTTGTTTTCTTTGATAAATTGGTTTCATTGGTTACTTATTTCTCCTTCTTCATGAGCCCGTTTAAAACAATTGCATTCTTTATCTGGGTATTTTGCACAGCCCCAATAATATCTCTGTGTATTTTTTCCATACTCGCACACTTTCATGGGTGTTTGGAGATAGCAATAACATCAAACTTCATATGATGAAGAGTATTCTTTTGATATCATATCGATGGAGAAGATGAACCTTGCAAACAAAGAGAATTTGCTATAATGACTTTTCAAGGGATGCACTTGAACCATGAGAGTTCAATCCACATTTATAAGCTCTAAGGCCTTGGAACTAGTCGTTGCACTCTTTTTTTTCCAGTTGGTGATTTTGGCAAACGAGTAAGATTACCCCAACTCAAGATTTGTGAATTTTTTGTCCGCTAGTGAGTGGTAAGTTTACATATGTTATTTTTATTCATTTATCCATAAATTTCTCTTCCCAAACCAAAAAAAAAGTAGGAATTCAAGGGTTTCTATAAAGTTGGAATTCATATTTTCATGTTACGAACCAAACATAGAAAGCTCAAAAAATAGGAATCAAAGAATTTTATTATAACTAATATATATCTTTAAAATATCTATAGATTGGAAAGGAATATATATGCATAGGGGGTGTTTGTTTCAACAAAAATTTTGGCATTTGGTATGGGTTATCAGTTTTGGGATCAAAAAGTGAGTTTTTTTTTGTATTTTGGGATTTCATATATGGTGTTTGTTTTTTTAGAATATTAAATCCCAAAAGTGTAAAAAATACCCAATTTTTTGAATTTGCCAAATCCTCTCAATTGGAGAGGATTTTGATAAATCTCATAAATGGGTGTGCTTACCTCTCAATTAGAGAGGATTTGACAAATCCTAATTTTGTCTTTTTGTGGAGGTAACCTCACCAAGATAGCATATTCATAATATTACAAAATTTTGGTATTTGGTAATGCTACAATTTAAGCTTGAAACAAACAAAATATATTATAAATTACAATATTCCAAATCCCAAAATATTAATGAAACAAACAACATTTTAGAAATGCCAACTCATAACAAAATACTTATGGATATCAAATAAACAACTCTATTTTAATCATAAAATTTTTAAATATTCTTACCTTTGCTGATGGTGCAGATAAAGATTGACCAATATTTTTATTTTTCTTACTCTACACTTTTTTCTGGTTAACATTTTGTATGCAAACATTGCGTTATATAGATGTATATGGAGTGGTACATTTACTTGGTAGTTGAATGTTGAATCTGACAATATTAATTAGGATCAATAAATTTTCTGCTAGTTTTGTCCATGATTCATTCATGGTTTCGAAACATAGCTGGTTTTATTTCTTGTAGTACAGTCCTTAATTATCTACATGTATGATATTTTCAGGTTTGATGCGATTTTCCATGTAATATAAATATTTATGACTAATTAGGTTGATTATAGGTTTTTATAGGTCTCATAATAAATTTTTGCTAATCCAGGTGCGTATTTCATAAATTTATGAATAATCATGTTATTAGAGGTTTCGGGTGATTTTTTCCTGTCAAATAGATATTTTTCATGTCAAATCAGGTACGTAGTTCATAACAGTTAAAATAATCATGTTATTACATGTTTCATCTGTTTTTAATGTTAATCAGATATTTATGTTGAATTTGGTAGTTTATTGGTTTTTCATGTTATATTTGCACTTTTATTTTTGGTAAGATTACCTCCATTAACGATAACAAACAAAGTTGTCTTTACTGAGTGGTAAACTTACCATGGTTTCCATATACACTTTACACACTTTAATACCAACCAAACACAAGAAAAATGGGAAATGTCTAATCACTAAAAGTTTTCCCCCTTTTTTCATGCCAACCAAACACAAGAAAAGTGTAAACATTGGTTTTCCATCATATTTTATGTGTGAAACAAACCCAAACAATCTATTTCTTGGAAAAGTTTGGAAAACCCAAAATTTGGGTTTCTTTACATAGAATTGTATTTCCCAATACATGGGAAACAAACCAAACAGCCCCTCACTCAAAACGACCTGCTCGATGATTTAAGCACTTATATGGGAACAACAAATGGGAAGCACCTTTTGTTCGCTGGAAAAATTGCGTTCTTCGATTCTATTGCACTCTTGAGTAATAGTTTATCGATTACAAAAGATCCGATCTTTTTATAAGATCCGGTTACAATAAAATCAAAAGAAAATGAAAATTACAACTTTCCTTTTATGTCGAACGAATCGCGAGATCCTGTTTCGCGGTCTCTCGCTTTTGTGGGTTCTTTGCCTGCGCCGGGGTTAATCCGTGGACCACCGCGCGATCTAGATCCGGTTGGATCTACATGGTATAGCGGGTGTTATCTCACGAAGAAAATAACAGCCGAGGGGATTATTTCGCCAAGGAAATAATAGCCCTAGTTATCGAAATCGACCAAGCGAAATCGAGACTCTTCTCGGGATCAAAAACCAAGTTTTGATCCGGAGGATAACCGTGTGGATCTCAGATCTGATCTCATAATAGCCCTAGTTATCAAAATCGACCAAGCGAAATTGAGACTCTTCTCGGGATCAAAGGCTAAGCTTTGATCCGGAGGAAAACCGTGTAGATCTCAGATCTGATCTCTCTCAAACTCCTGCCTTATTTGGCGTGGATGATCGCCAAGAACCAGATCTGGAAGTCGAGTCTTCTAAGTTTGAAAATCCGAAAGTGAGTTCTCAATCCAGCAGAGTTTCGGCTCCAAAATTCTAACCCTCCAACAATGAGCCCCTCATCCTCTATTTATAGGCATTTAGAACCAGATGTGGGCTCAGATCTGGGCCCAGATCTGGGCTTAGCCCAGGTGGCTCGGCCACCTAGGTGGCTCGGTTTTGGCCGAGCCACCTCTTGGTGGCTCGGTTTTGGCCGAGCCACCTAGAGGTGGCTCGGTTTCGGCCAAGTCCTCCGAGTCCTCCAGGTGTTTGGTTTTGCGCCCGTTTTCCGGTTTCGCGATTTATCCGAGTTTTATTGTTGATCTGGACTCTGATTTGGCAGTCCGGATCCTGATTTGGCAGTAAATCCGCTTCGGTGTTCGAGTTCGAATCTGTCCCACAGTTGGATGACTCGTTGACTCACCGAACCGTTTGCTCGATTCCACATGCGAGTGGATTTATTCCTTTGTTTGCGTGCGGTTCGTTAGCCTTGTTGCCTCGTTAATCCGCTTCGTCGCGTGTCACTTGGCTTCGGTGTTGTGGACTAAAGATCGCGTTTAGATACGTCACCCGATGGTTCGTTGGTTTGTCGAATCACCGTGCCGAGCTGTGCTAAGGGACCCATAGGCAGTTTTATACGCCTACAGATACCCCCTCCAAAGTATTCCAGTCTCGTTCTTTTATAGAAGAGTCTGGAATACTTTGGATATGATTGTTCCAACCTTCAGTCGGTGTAACGGGACCTTGGAATGGCTTCTGTTCTTGATTCCTTTAATCCTTCAGGCTATTCGGTGCTTTGTTGAATGTCTGTAAGGGTTCCGGTGCTGCATTTATTGTCTGACCGTTGTCGAAATTTTAAACTTGAAGTCGATTCCTGATTTTCTGATCTTTAGCTCGTGTTTGCTGGTTCAACATAGAACTGACCATCGATTGTTGGCGTTGAGTCTTTATTTGCGACGCGTTGTCCGGCGTAGTGTTGTTGAGTTATCCTTAAGAATATTTTAAAAAAAATATTCTCCAGAAACTTCTCAACCAAAAATAGGGAATCGTTTATACTTGTATACCTTATTGGAGTATTAAGAAGCAATTTATACTCGTATACTTTTTGGAGTATTGAGAATGAGCTGAACCGGCCTAATAATGACCTAAAAAAGGTAGTAATTAGGCTCCAAAAATCTTCCGACCCTTTCGAATATCTGGGAGAGGAGTGGATAAATAAGGGACTGGACCGTCAGTCGTTTTGAAGTCGTTTCGACACTCAATTCAGCTCCAATTTGAATTTTAGTTCAAATCTGGTTCAAACTGGTTCAGAACTGGTTCAACCTGGTTCAAGACTGGTTTAGCCTCATTTGAACTGATTTATCTCCATCATGATATATTGACTCGTGTTGACTTTTTTCTCGCAACGCGTTGACTGGTGTTAACCTAGGGTTTCGCGTTGACCGACGTTGACCCTATGGTTTTGAACGTCGTACGTTGACTTTTTGATCGCAACGCATTGACTGGAGTTGACCTAGGGTTACGCGTTGACCGGTGTTGACCCTAGGGTTTCGAACGTCATACGTTGACTTTTTGATTGCAACGTGTTGACTGGCATTGACCTAGGGTTACGCGTTAACCGGCGTTGACCCTAGGGTTTCGGATCGCTTGACGTTTGTTGGAGTATACACAGTTTAAGCTCTTGAGGTATTAGAGCATGGCGGTCCTAAATATTGGGCTGCAGGACCAACTATTAAAGCTGATTCATCTGCACGTGTGGATCTTATCCCGAATTTGTTGGATGTCTAAGTCACGAAACCAACTAATGGGGCTGGTGCGTCTGTGACTTTCGCATATATAGGATTTTTGGCAAACCCTCAGCCATCAACGGGTTTGATGCGCCTTTACCGACTACCGTTTGAGTCGGGCTAGCATGCGGATTGTTTAAGTCCGTTCCGCATGTGACGTTATGCTAAAAGAGTTAACCCTTTTAGTGCTACGATATTGAATATGTAGACTTCGTCTTTCTCCTGTGAAAAGACTAAACAGCAACGTGTATCTGACGTTGACTTAGGATTTTTGGCAAACCCCCAGCCTTCAACGAATTTGATTAGCCTTTACCGACTACCGTTTGAGTCGGGCTAGCATGCGGATTGTCTAAATCCGTTCCGCATGTAATGTTGTGCTAAGAGAGTGAATTCTCTGAGACTTTGTGATATGACGTCGAATACATAGGCTTCGCCATTATTACGGGAATAGGCTACCCGGTAACGTGTATTAAACGCTGACTTATCCCTACTTAGGCTTCAGGATAAAATACCCAGACTGATATTCTGGTGTCTTTTTCTACGGAGAAAGACTAACCCGGCGACGCGTATTAGGCGTCGACATATCCTTTCTTAGGATTCAGGATGAAATTCCCCATGCGTGTAAGGCATGAATTTTGGTGTTATTAATAACAACCTGCCACAATGTTGAATATGTGGACGGGTGTTCTTTTTAACGGTTAAGAACTAACCGGAAGCGCGTGTTAGGCGCATACTTATCCTTACTTAGGTTTTAGGATAGAATACCCCAGAATCGAACTCTGGTGTCTTTTTGTGCGGAAAAAGACTAAACCGGCAGCGCGTGTTAGGCGCAGACTTATCCCTGCTTAGGATTCGGGATAAACTTCCTAGGATGAATCCTAAATTGACAAATTTTGGAAAGATCGGTGCGGGAAAGGAAGAATTTTATATTCTATTTCCCGGTCTTCTTTTAGGGTGAAGGCGAACCCGAATACAAGGAAGGAAGAATTTTATATTCTATTCCTTGATTCTGGAAAGGAAGAATTTTATATTCTATTTCCAGCGCAAAAGAAACTAGAAGTGAGATCTCCACTCCGAGAATCTGGAAAATCTAGATAAACTTACATTTTATAGGATTGGTTATCTAATTTGAAGATGAGTTTTTCGTTTATCGAAGTGAAATTTCAACTTCGGTTATAACCATGAGAAGGCTTAACCAAAGAGAAAATGAAGGGAGTTCTTTCGTTTATCAAAAGGGGACTCTGAATTGAAAGTGGACCTCTTGTTCATGGAAAGAGTCAAGAGGGCCAGAAAGAAATTTTTGGTGGACTCACTGTCAATTGAAATTGATCAGTGAGGGATTTTGGTGGTGAAAATGATTTTGGGTTATCCTCTAGAATATTAAGTGTAATATTCTTCAAGGAACTTCCCGGTAAATGGGTTATCCTGAATGTACTAGGGATAGTACTTTTTCAGGAACTTCCCATTTATTGGCATTAATTGCCTGGCGCCCTCTTGAGTAATCAGGCGATATGCGCCGTTTGAATAGACTGTGTCTATTACAAACGGTACTTCCCATTTGGGTTCGAATTTACCTTTCTTCCGAATATGGGGTAGCTCCTGTAGGTGTGCGTATGGTGGTACGATAAGCCCAGAGTGCTTCACCGAGTTTATCGTCCCAGTCTCGTTTATTGGTCTTCACGAGCTTTGACAGAATCTTAATGATCATCTTGTTAAACGCCTCAGCTAATCCATTCGCAGCGGGATAATAAGCTGTTGATGAAACATCTTGAATTTTTAACTTGTCACAAAACCTGGCGAAGGCGTTGCTTATGAACTGTGGACCGTTGTCATGAATAATCCGTCTTAGCACGCCGTGTCGGTATATGACATGATGTTTGATAAAATTAATGATGTTGTTCGTCTTTACTTCTCTAAGCGGAATCGCTTCAGCCCACTTTGAAAAGTAATCCGTGATTGCGAGAATGAATTGATCACCTTTGACTGAAGGGGGAAAAATAGGACCGACAATGTTCATGCCCCATGTCTTGAACGGCCAAGACGTGGTTGACGTATGTAAACGCTCTGGTGGTTGGTGCATATAATTTGCATGTACTTGACAAGCATGACACTCTCGGGCGTATTCGATTGCATCGTTGGCCAAAAATATCTCATTCTCCTGATGCGATCATACAGTTTGGGACCAGGCTGATACGCGCCACATTCTCCTTCGTGTACTTCCTTAAGAACTTCTTCTGCTTCTTTGTTCGAAAGGCATCGGAGTAACAAACCATCGTACCCTCTACGGTATAATGTATGAGTCTCGGTATTATAGAAGAATCTTGGTGCTCTTCGACGGATTGATTCCCTTTCTTTTACGTCCTCCGGCAAAATACCATATTGGACGTAGTCAATGATAGGAAAACGCCAATCTTGGGACTCAGACCCAAGTTGAGTTGAATTCACCTCCTTGGCGCTTATGTTTCTATCATCTTCCTCTTTAATATCCATATCGTATATGGGTATGCAGAGCTGATGCGTCCTTACTGTGACTAATAGTTCAGTTTCGGGAGGCTGCGCAAGTGATACCGCTAGTGCTGCCAGTGCATCCGCATAAGCGTTCTGGAGATGAGGGATGTATTCAATAAAGAATTCTTCAAAAGAATCTGCCATTTTGATGGCCTCCTGATGGTACGAGATCAGGTCTTGGTTCCTGACTTCATACTCTCCACGGACTTAGTTGACTATCAATTGAGAATCCCCAAAAGCTTCGAGATATTTGACCCCCAGCTCCTTGGCGAAACTAAGTCCAATGAGAAGCGCATTGTACTCGGCTACGTTATTGGAACACGGACTAGTCAATGAATAAGCCCGAGGCATCACATGCTTCCCCCGGGAAATTAAGACAACTCCAACTCCGGAGGAGACTGTAGAACATCCGAGGGTTATTGCCCTATTAACTGCTCTCGAAGCACCATCGAAATATAATTGCCATACTTGTTGGTGCGACGTAGTGTTAACCTCGTGGGTTTCATCCGGCAAGTCATCATATACTTCTGCCATATCTGTGGTCGGGTTTGCCGCCAAAAGATCACAAATCGCTTGTCCTTTGATTGACTTCTGCTGTTTGAAGTGCAAATCATATTGGGATAAGAGAAGGGCCCACTTCGCTAACCGCCAATTCATAGAGGCCGGTTGCGTCATAAATACCCGTACTGGATTAACGTTGGAAATAACATAAATCGTCTGTCCAACCAAGTAATGCCGCATGTTTTGCATTGCGAATACCAATGCGTGGTATTCTTTCTCAATCATCGGATATCGAGACTCGGTGCCTATCAAGGTCCGACTTAGGTAATATACTGCCTGTTCGTGACCATGATCATCGTCTTGTGCTAGTAAAGCACTTATCGAGTGGTTCATCGCCTTGAGGTAAATCAAGAACGGTCTACTTGATTTTGGTGCAACGAGAATAGGAGGATTCGTCAGATAGGTTTTGATATCTTCGAATGCTTTTTGGCAGGCGTCGTCCCAGATAAATGATACCCCTTTCTTATTTAGTTTAGAGAATGGTTGGCATTTCCCAGAAAGATTCGAGATGAACCGCCGGATGTAAGCTAAACGCCCTTGCAATCCTCTGAGCTCTCTTAGATTTCTAGGGGGTTGCAGTTCATGTATCGCCTTCACCTTATCAGGATCGATATGTATACCTTTAGTGGTGACGACGAATCCAAGGAATTTTCCGCTGGACATTCCAAGGAAGGATTTAGTGGGGTTCATCTTCAATTGATGACTCCGCATGAGATCGAACATCGTCTTCAAGTCCTTGATGTGATCTTCTTTGTTGCGGCTTTTTACAACCAAATCATCAACGTAGCACTTGACTGTTTTCCTGAGATGTTCTTGGAAAATCTTAGTCATTGCTCGTTGGTACGTGGCGTCTGCATTCTTTAGACCGAAAGGCATCACCGTGTAGTAAAAGACACTGAGGGGCGTTCTGAACGCTGTATGCTTCTCGTCATCTGGGTGCATCTTGATTTGGTTATATCCTGAAAAATCATCCATAAAAGACATTCTCTCAAATCCGCACGTATTGTCGATAATGACATCTGTGATTGGGAGAGGAAAGTCGTCTTTCGGACATGCCGTGTTCAGGTCCCTGAAGTCAATACAGATTCTGATTTTACCGTTCTTCTTCATGACTGGAACAATGTTGGCTAGCCAGTCTGGATGTTGCTCCTCTCGGATAAATCCTGATTCGATCAATTTTTTAACCTCTGCCTCAATGGCTTCCATAATCTGCGGACGAAACCGTCTTTGCTGTTGTTTGACAGGTTTGGCATCCGACTTGATATCGAGGCGGTGCATTGCCACATTGGGGTCGAGCCCTGGCATATCTTCATAGTTCCAAGCGAAGACGTCAATGTATTCCCTGATGAGAGCAATTAATTCCTCCTTCTCATTTGGGGGAAGACTATCGCTGATGAATATAGGCATTGGGTTAGCCTCGTCACCCATGTTAACTTGGACTATTTTATCTTCAGTGGGGGGTTCTTTCTGTTCGAACCTATCACCATACTGCATGTTCAAGTGATGAACCCACGGGTCTTCCCATGTTGGCATTTGATCATCGTTCTCCATTGTGGACGGATCAGCTGTAGCCATGTTCGCCATTAGGGCTTTGAATGCTTCCCCCAGACTTGTATCAGAATCCCATTCCGAGGAATCTGACGGGTACCCATATTTGTATTGCTCAGATGATTGGTTATTGATTAACCAACAACATTCGTCTTCTGAAGAAGATTCATACTCTAACCCTCGTCTGTATTTATAATAATCGTCCGGTTTCCCTTTTGGTACATATGCCGCTTTGGCTGTAATACGAGGACATCGATCGAAGTATAGACCTTCTCCGAGTGTGAAATCATATCCATGTTTTTCCATGAGCTTGCGCGCTTTCGGACTATACTTAGATAAATACCGACCAGGTTTGTCATCATTCTCATCTTCCCTTAAGAAATGATCTGGTAATGGAGAGTTTTTTCCTTTACCGTAAATCACTTCTTTTTCACCTCATATTTTGGTCGGGATGACCAGGGTTGTTCCGAAAGAATGCTGGAGGCGTTCTTTTGTTACATATGACGATCGGAGCGGCATATATAAATCGGGATTATCATATAATTCTTTTATCACATCATTAAGAGACAGGGAGTACTCTAAATCATTATTTATTTTATTATTGGCAAGTTGCCAGTTACAACTGCCCTCTGACGATTGTTCATCGTCAAGGTTGATTACAAAGGGTACAATGTCGTTTAAAACATAACCTCCATTGTAATCAAATCCGGCTTCGGTATCAGCTTCTTCTCCGCTGTCCGTGCCATGGGCCGATGATTCAGTATCGGATTTGTTACCATAAAGGAGAGAATCAGTGAAATAATTCTCATACCCTTTGAATGGTTGCTTATCCACGACCACCATCCTAACCTTATTATCAGTGTCAATATATTTCAAACACTGATGGAGAGTGGAGGGGATTATAACATTACTATGGATCCAAGGCCGACCCAATAGTAAGTTATATGAAGTCTCGGCATCGATCACATAACATGTGACTTCTGTCTTTAAATCTCCCATTTGACATTTTACCCGTATCTTACCCAAGGGTCTTGACCCGATAGTATTGAATCCATAGATAACAGTACCTGTGGACGCCAACTTACTAACTGGAATGCCAAGGATATGCATCAAACAAAGCAGCATAATACTCACAACAGAACCCTGATCCACTTGGATTCGGTTGACTTTGCTGGAGCCAATATACCCAATAAAATATAGGGGTCGATCATTGTTTGAGTTCTTCGTCTGCATATCCTCTTTGGTGAAGGTAATGCAGGGAAGGTTTTTAGCCACTACATTATAGTGTTGAATTGACAGTTCTGGCTCTTCAAGTGCCGGCTTGATCCTAGTAAGGAACACTTCTGAATTGGCCAAGGCTTCTTGCAAGGCTTCCCTGGTTTCTTTAGACAGCCGCATCAACTCATACAATATTATCTGTGCTGGAATGTTAGCTAATTGAGCCATAATATCGAAGACGTGCGGAGTGTTTGAGCTTTCCGGTTTATCTCTTCCAATCGGGCGATTAAAACGAGACTGCTTCGGATTTTGAACCTCATGGGGCCTCTTTTCTTTCTGTTTATCAACCGGCTGTCGTCGAGCTTCTTCAACCGGTCTAAGAGTTGTAATCACCCCCAGCCCCGTGAGAGTTTTAGCTGGTCCCCGTTTAGTCACCCCCTGCTCAGCTAACTGATCACTAGGTGATGGATAGTTAAAGTGATACTCGTTTCCGCTTCTAGTAGCAAAGACTTCTTGTTCTTCTTCAGAGAGCGGGAAGGTAGGAGCTTCATTGCCATCTTCTTCAAAGATCGCGGAGGTAGCATTGCAGGACTTGCCTTTACCCTTTCTGGTCGAGGAAGTCGTCCACTGATCATCTTCAATAAGATCAGGATGGACCCAGAGGATTTTGCCGTTTGGGGCTGTGTGTGGTACAAGTCCTTTTTGGCGCTGTCCATGTGGGTCGTCGTTCACTATCTTCATTCCTACTTTGGTGATGCGCTCTGGCTTAAACCATGTTGTGGGCACCGATCCAAAGCTGATTGAAACCGCATTTGCTCCAATATTCTTGGACGGCTTCGGGATTATGACGCCTACATCAATTAACGCCTGGATTTTATCCTTAAGATGGTAGCATGACTTGGTAGGGTGATGGACCGTTCTATGATATGCGCAATACTTCGGATCCGTCACTTTGCTAGCCCCTTCCTGATCCACGATCGCCGGCAGCTGGATTTTGTTATTCTCCAACATGTACTTAAAGATGTCGGGAACTTCGTCATCTCTGAAGGAGTACACTTTAGGAAATCTTGGCTCCGAAGATTTCTGCTTCTGAGGCCGTTGTTGCCATTGCGACCGAGATTGTTGTGGTGCTTGTTCCTACGGCTGTTGCTGAGGTTGCAATTAGAAAGTTTGATTAGCATAAACTGCATTAGCATTGTTTGGTGGAAAATTTTGTAACAAGAAAATGAGAAAGGAACTGTACTTGATTTTATTCTCTCTAACTGTTTAGAAAAAGAATGATTACAATTCTCTCAACTCTCAATTATAATTGGATTTTCGATTACAAAAGAGAAGAGAATGATCGGGATTCTCTCCTTTGTTTAATTCTGGGTTCTTCTTGGTAGCGATGAGATGCCTCCCTCGATTGTTCGCGTCGAGTTTGCTTCTCGTTGACGATCCGAATATCTATACTCACTGGAACAACTGTCTTGTCTGGTTGATAACTCTTGACGAGTTTTGTGATTCAGAACAAGTAACAAACTCTAATGATAGAGTTGTTGGAACCGAAAATAATTCGGTTAATAAGCCAAATATCGACTGCTTAGAGTTCCTCCGTCTGTTGATTTCCCAGACTGCGTAAGGAGTCAATCCTCCTTTTTCTGATTCTGGAAGATCTGATCGAAAGATCTTCTCCAAAATCCAACCTCGCCTGAAAGATCCTCTCAACAAAAATCCATTGATAAGCTGCGTTGGGGCTGTGCTTGGCAGCGATTGGAGCTGCGTTGGGCAGCGATTGATAAGCTGCGTTGGGCAGCGATGGAGCTGCGTTCGAGCTGTGCTTGGCAGCGATTGGAGCTGCGTTCGAGCTGTGCTTGGCAGCGATTGGAGCTGCGTTCTAGCTGTTGATTGTTGTAGTATTTAGATTTCTCTGTCTTTATATATGGATGACACCAAAGACCAGTAAAGAAGGTCTTATTCAGGCCATTTGTGACAATTGAGGCATCTCAATAACGCTCTATCAACTGCAGGTCATGATCTCCACTGAGTGTGTCGAATATCATTACACTGCTCATCAGCACCTCTAATGGTTGCTAACATGATATCAGTCATGTTGTTGTCGCAGCCATCAAGATCAATCATCTCACATAAGAAGCTGCATTCGTGTTTATAGCTGTTGAAGCGGCGTAGGTGATTGAATCGGTGTAGTGTCTTGATGATGGTACGCGGGGAGGACTTCCACGTCTTGGTTTGAAGAGATCGTCGATTTGTAATCCTTTCTGTCAGAGTATTGCTAAAGACTGTCGTTTTGTAATCTTTGCTTTAACTCTTTGACATGTGAAAATCTTCGAATTGTAGCCTTCTGGAAGTCGTCAGATTGTAACTTCCATCATCAGTGTTCGATGGAGACTCAGCTATCCATTGTGATTTTTAGACAGCCTACAGAACCCCCTCCAAAGTTTTCGAAAGTTCGCGGTTGACTGGGACGAATTTTCGGAATACTTTGGATCCCAAAACTTTGCTGATTAAATGTATTCCATCGTAGACTGAGTAGAGCATCTCAGGGTTTTAGGCAAATTTTGTCGACATCCTCCTTCTTGTTTGATTCATCAACAATGGCTTTAGACTTCAGCTTGTATGAACAGACTTTCATCCCCAGCTTAGTCAGGAGGACAGCTTCGAAAGACTCTTCTCGATCAGCTTGTCTAGGGTAGAATGATCTCAGCAGTCTGATTATTGCTTGGAATATTAACCCCTTTGAAGGTGTTATTTATGTGAGTGCAGTCATCAGAACGCATGTCTAAATCATGCGTTCGACTGTTTGACCGTGAGGGTGCGTTTGGTAGTTTGAAAAACCCCTCCTCCCCTTCATTTGAAAACGCGAGAATCACGTTTCAGGTGAGATTTTACCTAAAATCTCGTTTCGATTTGACAGCTACAGCTGTTTATAAATGGACCACTGAGGTCAAATCAAAAAGTCATTCGACTTTTCCCTTTCTTGTTTGATTTCTAAACAGGGCTACTGTTCATCTTCTCCAGCGCTTCAACGGAAGAAAGGGTCCGTTCCTGAATATTCCGCCCATCTTCGTCTTCCACTTCACGGTTGCCATGGGACCCAAGAAGAAAATGGCCTCCAAATCGAAGACCGCCCAAGCTCCGGATGTTCCTTTGGCTAGAGCCTCCGGGGATGATCAAGTTCTCACGCCTTCGTCGCTAGTTCCTTCAACCAATGGTAAGATTGACCCATTGGAAGTCGATTTGACAGATCTCTCATTTTCGACCCTTGATTGGCGATCCGTATTCCATCTTTAAACTCAAAAGATAATTCTCAGTGTTTACCAATTAAACGTATGGCTAGCTCCATCGTTCCTGAAATTTCAACGTAGGTTCAGACCCTGCGTTTAAAAAATTTTGGACGCAGGTCTGAACCTTGTGTTTAGAATTTTGGATGCAGGTTGAGACCCTGCGTTCAAGACCCCGAACGCAGGTCTGAACCTTGCGTTTAGAATTTCGGATGCAGGTTGAGACCCTGCGTTCAAGACCCCGAACGCAGGTTTGAACCTTGTATTCTTGAGTTAGACTTCTTATGACTAATTTTTCTATTTGCAGTATGCTACTCCAAAGAGCCTCTTTCTTTCAACCACTACTTCGGTCATGCGGGAGGTGCGGAGAAGAATACAATCTTCAGCTTCGCCTTTGAATATCCAGTGTTTCAGAACACCCACAAAGAACGGTCGAAGCTCATCACTCAAGCCTTTCCTGAGACTCTCAGGTCTTTGGTTACAAATGCCAAATTCGAAACCGCAGAGCGTGAGATTTTAAAGAAGCCGTCCTTCCTATTCGGGGATTCTGTAAAAATGGACCCCAAGCGGATGTCCGAGGGGAATTACAAATGGCTGAAGGTAGTCAACAACCGTCGTCTTTTCCTTCCCAATTTGGAGCGGATGTGGCCGATTTCTTATTATCAGTGCGCTTCTATTCCGCGGTCGATGAATTGGGAACTTGTTCAAGACCAAGGCGGTGTTGCTACGGGGCACATCACTCATCGGGGTACTCATCCCGCTGGTTTCAATAATTTCATGGCTTTGAAGCCAGGTTTATTCCAAAAAGAGCACCCTGTCGGAGAGTCTGCTAAGTTAGCGGAGGTGTTTATCAGAACATTTATTTCTGTCAAAGGAGAGTTCCCTGCTCGGGATTTCAGGGCCCCTACTTGGGTTCACTCCAGTGATGCGGACTGGTGGGCCCGGATGATAAATTTCGTCTTGGAGGAACTAGAAGAACCCTTGAGAATTTCGGATTTGAGAGTTCCTATAACAGCCACTCGATACGGTATTCCTCCGAATTACAGCGGACTCTTCGCTATGCTGGAATTCTACAACCCTCACACCGGCACCTTTTTCACTCCAGTTGGTGAGCTGGGCTTCGCTCTCCACGAAATGTTTGAGATTTCTGGACTGTCTTTTGGGGAATTGCCTTATGAGGAGTTTGTTCCCGGAAGCAGGGAATTAGAGATCCTGAAAAATGGTGCTCCCGAAATCTACGACACTTACTGGGAATTGATGTGCCATTTCCAGATATGTGCGCAAATTACTGGGAAAAGAGCAAGCGGCGTGAAACAAGGACAATGGGCGGAATATCTTTTTCACAATCTGTGGGACAAAGAAGCTGAGGTGACTCGCTTAACGGCCAGTACCCTTGAGGAAATCACGGAACGTATCAATGACGCAACTTCTCATTATACTTGCGAGGTTGAGGAGGATGTCTTCCCCGCGTTTACCACGTTTGAAAGTTTCCACTATCAGGCAGAAGTTCCAATCTCCGACATGGCTTTGTTTGCTGGTTTTCTAACTCTTTGGTTGAAGCGTTGTGTGGTCCCCACAAGGCCAGTGGATGCTATTACAGTAGAAGTTTTGTATCCCGCCGTTCTATTGGCTTATGGACGACCTTTGAACCTTCTTTCAGCCATGGTGTGCTGTTTACAAAGTGGCTTGCGGGAACTATCTTCCAACTCCTCGAGTGCCGATGCCATACATTTATTTGGTATCTTGGTTCGTGTTGCACTGTCCTTCGATAATGACGACTCCTGAATCCAGTGGCACTTCAAATCCTCTTGTTCAGCAATTAGAAACCTCTGAATGGGCTGGTTGGTATCAAGTTAAGTTCCGTGAAATATTGAGACGGGATTATAACTATGAGATCGCTTGCACGTTTCCCGCTTTTGAGGGTGGCGCGTATGGAGAACTTCATCAAGACACTTCAGGACCGAATTCTTTTACCATGCTTAGCAGAGGTGCCTTTTGGTGGCTCATAAATATTCGTCCGGGCTATCTTATTTTTCGACAAGGGAGGAAGTGTTTTATTGAACCATATCAACCTTATCGCTTTTCTCGGCAATTTGGCTATGATCAGCTCTATGTTGGGAACCCCAACCCTACTCTTGCATACACAGGTAATGTGTACGAAGGAGCGAGAGCTTGGTTCTACTCAGTGGCTAGTTGTACCGGAGCAAAATTCCGACTGCCACATAAGATGCCCAATGCCCGTACCTCTCTGAGCTTCTGTACCTGGTACCAGGCCGCTTCTCAGATTTCTGCTTACAATATGAATACTTCTTGTTTGAAGGCCATCCGCAAATGGTATGCTTCGAAAAGAGAGGCTAAAAGGTTTCGTGCCCGAGGTGCCAACGAATATTTGTCATATGAAAAGTCAATTACAGAGGGCGAACAACAACAGTCACCAGAGCGAGCTCAGGAAGAGAT
Source organism: Asparagus officinalis (assembly GCF_001876935.1). Classification (NCBI taxonomy): domain Eukaryota; kingdom Viridiplantae; phylum Streptophyta; class Magnoliopsida; order Asparagales; family Asparagaceae; genus Asparagus; species Asparagus officinalis. The sequence continues at coordinate 84,058,695 of NC_033800.1, forward strand.
CAGGATACCGGATACTCACAAGGTGCAACCTTCAAGAGTTCTGACCCGGAGTCAGAGTGCCACAGGAAAAAGGGCGCTGGGGGCGGTCGAAGAAGCTCAGTATGACAAAAGGGCTCGTCGGAAGTTGACGTTCGAACCCCTGCTTCCAAACTTATGTCGGACGCTCAGAAAACATGGCGTTCTGAAGAAGAAGAACAAGAATCGACTGCCCTGGAACTCTCGCCTCAGCCTGCTCTCCCCACAGTTAGTCCTGCTTTAGAAGGCCATGATTCTTCTGCTCATTCATTGCATGAAGAAGAGCGTGGATATGAATCTGTTGCAGGGGGTGCAGAGTTTGTCCCCGAAGGTACGCTTCATGATACTGCCTCCACTACTTCTCATGTTGTAGAAGATATACCTCCTGTCCCAGAACCTGTA
>NC_033800.1:84060111-84060829 GCF_001876935.1 Asparagus officinalis
TTTCATGTGAGCTCATCTTGGTTGGTTTATTACTCATTGACAAAAAATCTCATCTTGAGCTGAATCCAAACTGCAGCATGCGCTGTTCTTGAACTGCTAGTTTTTTGACATTCCTTATATCAATAATATTATTACACTGTAAGTAGGGTGAACATGAGCCTGCCATATATTCGATAGGCTAGTGTTAATATAACTCAGCAAACTCCGCAAAGAAATTAGTGTTTAACTTTATGCCTGAGCGAAACAAAGCTGAGATCATTGTAGATACCATATAAGACATTCAATTTGCACGATATTTAACTAGAATATTTAACTATAATATTTTTGAAAAATTGTAGAATTTCTCTATGGAAATTCATATCTCCGTAGGAATAAAGGTGATATCAAGCCATTGTTCACAACTGATGATTATACATGTTGACATATTAGTATTAGTTAGGGACTTATTTGTAAGTTGTGTAGGGGCCTATATAAGCCCAAAAGATCTCATAATAAGATTAGAGTTTCTATTTCAACTTGGTATCAGAGCCACCTCCAAACCCTAGCCGCCGCCACCCCACCCCACCCCCTCCTCACCCGGCTGTTATTTGTAAGTTGTGTAGGGGCCTATATAAGCCCAAAAGATCTCATAATAAGATTAGAGTTTCTATTTCAACTTGGTATCAGAGCCACCTCCAAACCCTAGCCGCCGCCACCCCACCCCACCCCCTCCTCACTC
>NC_033800.1:84075032-84128439 GCF_001876935.1 Asparagus officinalis
TGACGGAGAGAGCCAGAAGCATTCGAGTACAATCAGGCCTACCGAAGCAGTTCTGGGCAGAAGCGGTCAACACAGCAGCTTATGTTTGGTGGAAAATTTGTAGTAAAAAGACAATGAAGGAAAATTTGATTTGTATTCCTTTAATCTCAGTTACAATTGGATTTCCTGATTACAAAAGAGAGGAGAATGATCTGGATTCTCCCCTTTGTTTAATTCTGGGTTCTTCACGGTGGCGATGAGATGCCTCCCTCGAATGCTCGCGTCGAGTTTGCTTCTCGTTGACGATCCGATGTCTTGTTTCACTGGAATGTGGTCTTCTCCTCACGATTTGACGTTGTGGAGAACTCTGAACGAGTTTAAAACTCTATGAAAGAGTTGATTTAACCGAAAGTCGGTTATAAGCCAAGGATGAAGAAGATCTTGTTGCCGATCTCCAAAGCTCCAACCGAAGGATGAAGGATCCTCTTTTCGCTGCCAAGTAGTCCCAACAGACCGCACCCGAAAGATCCAGCCCTGATCTGATTATCAAAAATCCGATCCTTAACTCTGTTGAGTTTGTTGTTATTTATAGGGGATTAAGGGGTGTAACCACCTCCTTAATTCGCTCCTAAGTGGGGCTAATGGGATGTAACCGCCCCTTAAATCACTCCTGAGTGGAGTTGTGATCCCCTCAGATCGTGGGAAACGGTTTTGGAACCGTTCAGCTCGTGTTTGAACGAGTCAAACGCAGGCCCGCGTTCTGACGTGAATTCTGCATTCAAACGCAGTGTCTGGAAGCTTGAACGCATCGTCTGGAAGCTCAGACGCAGCAATTAGACGCTGCGTTTGCAGCGTTGGAATCTACGTCTGAGCTGCGTTTGCAGCGATTTGGAAGATGCGTCTGGCGGTGATTTGAGCTGCGTTTGGCGAAGCTGCGTTTGAGCTGCGTTCGTGGCTATGAACGCGGTGCGTCTTGATGCTGGTGTGCGGGGAGGACTTCCGCAGCTTGATTTGAAGAGACCATTGATTTGTAGTCTCTTTCTGTCGAAGCGTTGCAAAGATCGTCATTTTGTAATCTTTACTTTAGCTCTTTGATATGCAAGAGTCGTCAGATTGTAACTCTCGATGTTGATGGTGAAGGCTGTTAAACTAGAGCTCTCATCGGTTGTCGTGAAGGTCGTCAGATTGTAACCTTCAGCGATCTACGTGAAAGTCTTCAAATTGTAGCATTCTGGAAGTCGTCAGATTGTAACTTCCATCATCGGTGTTTTGATGGGGATCAGCTATCTATTGTGATTTTTTTGACAGCCTACAACGTTCATTTTTCAGTCGAACTTCGCGTTCATTTTTCAAACGAACCTTACGTTCGTTCTCAAGTTGAACATCACGTTCATTCTTCAAACGAACCTTGCGTTCGTTCTCAAGTTGAACATCATGTTCATTTTCAGACGAACCTCGCGTTCGTGCTTAGGTGAGTCTCTGTGACGCCCCTGGGTTCACACAAGGCTGCAGTCCGAGGTGAAACCAGAAATGTCAAACCTGCCATGCACCACACCGTGCAATAACATGTTTCACCATCACAATTTCTATCTCTCTAGTGGAGTCAATAACAGGTGTAGTACAAAGCAAGTAAAAGGTTATACAAGAATCAACTGATGAAATAATAGAGATTTAAATTAATATTTCACCATCTAATATGTTGGAGTACAAATAAATGTCTGAAATAATTAAACTGGAGTTCTCATCAAGTCTCAAAATACAAAATGTCTGACAGGAGAAAATAAGGCACACAGCCTTTACAACTTCTAGAATAAAACTCTCAAATGTCTAAACAGAAGTCTACAGTGGAGCTCAAAGAAAATATAACTAAAATAGATGGTTGAAGCTAAAGTGCATCGCCGTCAACCTGCGACTCTTCGGGCTCCTGGCTCGTTACCTGAAAGGGGGAGGGACAACGAGCGTCAAAGCGCTAGCGAGCAACATCACAACCAACCCCAAGGGATAGGGCTCGTTGTATATGAAAAATACAGTTAATACATAATAATATAAATCATTTACACAAACATTAATGGGTTTTAGTACTTAGGGAAATACAACACGAGCATAGGTACGTCGAGCGAAATAATCCAAACAAGGAAACCCTCATGTATATACCTTATATCTCAAATTTATAGATCCCTAAATATTAAACCCGAGGTTGGTCATAAGGAATAAAGAAAAGAATACATACTCATCTCTACCAATAAAGTGTAAACATGACAAAACTACAATAGGTGTCATGCACAACCTAGTTAGCTATCATGTCCCAGCCTAATACAATATATCATGTACCCAACTTGATTACGTAACATGCTCAAGGTTTAGCAAAAGTCTAAAACATGATATATAAAAAGAATGGATTATAGTCCAACACGAGGACTTTAATGGATTATAGTCCAACACGAGGACTGCGCATGAGAAAGTGTGCATGTCTTATTCCCGAACATGCCCTACTGTACTGACTTAAACTTATGTCCGAAAGGTCATCTCACATGTATAGGTAAAATCATATTCACTGCAATTAAATACTCAATAAATGAGGCACTCCTCCAGTCCAAACGTGATAGATAATACTCTTGAATATGTAAACACGGTATACATATATGATCATATATATATACCCAGCAGATGATTTAAATAGAAGCACGAACGAAACAGAAAGAAAAATGCTGCGATGAGTCGACTCGTGCTTAATATGAGTCGACTCACCAGAACTCAAATAATAGCAGGAAAGGGCTTCATGAGTCGACTCATGACAGTCATGGGTCGACTCATGACTTATGGGTCGACTCGTATACTGACGAGTCGACTCAGCAGAAACAAAAAGACAACACAACTAGACTTCGTGAGTCGACTCATGACAGTCATGGGTCAACTCAACCTGTTGAGTCGACTCATGATGAGCCGTGGGTCGACTCACGGGCTGAACACAGCTTTTCTCCCAACTGTAACTTGTTCAAACGATCCACACTTCCATCTTAATGATCTACACTTCTATAGCCATCGATTCTTGACTATGATACAGTGAGAAAAAATATTTATCATGAGAAACGATTTTCTTGTAGGTTAAATCTAACATTTAACTCCTATTCATGAAAGAAAACATTTAATCAAAATAAAACTCATATTTTTATTCTTTAAACAAAATTCCATATCTGGGTTTTCATGAAAAACTTATTGGTGGGGATTTAAAATCCGAAATACATGATTTCTAGCATTTACCCTAACAAGGATCTTGATTTATACTTAAAAATAAGTCTTAGGCTCAATAAAACTTATGAAAAATAGTTATAAACTATTAAAAACATGGGAGAAGGGTTGGGCGAGATGTTACTTGCCTTAGAAGTGATGATGAACAAACCCCTTCGCTGCAATCCACGAAAAGCCGGTGAAAATCCCCAAAAATCACCCAAAAAATCCCAAAAACGAGCTAGGGTTTAGAGGGGGAGAAGAGGCTAGGGTTTCTCTAGGGTTTTCTGATAAAAAAAAGGTGTTTTCGGGTAGAGGGGAATATATACGAGTGGATAAACCTGACCCGAAACCCAAACAAACCCGACCCAGAAAACCAAAAAAACCCCGATGAGTCGACTCATGACAGTCATGGGTCGACTCATGACTCATGGGTCGACTCATGATATAATGAGTCGACTCAGCAGAGACTAAATAACAACAGGACTCGATTTCGTGAGTCGACTCATGACAGTCATGAGTCGACTCATGGACTAGAAACTGCATACTCTGACTCTGCTGCATATGGTTCGAAATTTTGCACACTCAACCTCATTACTGATGTACATATACATACTCAAAAATCTACGGGGTCTTACAGTCTCGTACTCAATACAGACGAACCTCACGTTCGAAGTTAAACGAACTTCGTGTTCACTATGGTTAAGCCTCAGCTTCTCATATTAAATTATTGGGTCCACTTTGATATACTTAATTTATTCAATTAAGTTATAGGACCTATTTAAGCTATGGAAATATAAATTAATTTAATTTAATTTAAATTTAATTTGGTAGTTAATCAATTTTTTAATTTAAATATTATGACACTAAGGTATTAAGGTTGTCTCTCACTCTAATTATTTAATTGAAATAAGAAGTTGCCAAAGTAACCTCTCTTGTGTAGATTGTTCATGAGGAATATGAGATGTTTGTGTGTATGTTTTCGTATAAATATTTAATCGGCCCAAATGAAGGTTAATATTTATTTAGACTGCATACGCATCCGTGATGATAAACGTGTGACAATTATAAGGTTTACATGTGAATAATGAATCGATCCAAAGATAGTTTCATTATTTAACATGAGTTATTGTTAATGTTTGATCATTGTAACAAGGTATCACTTACAAGTTAATATTACTGTCCAAAGAATTGATATTAATGTTGTGCCAGATATCTTGGATATGATTTGTCATTATTTGAATTTTATTAATTATTAATTATGGTTATTAATATGAGCATTTTTGTTTTATTTCAGCTAATGCATTTATTGCAACAATTTCTGCTAACATCAACTCAATTCCCATGCTAAATGGGACAAACTTCAAGGTTTGGAAAAAGAACATATTAATTGTTCTTGGCTGTATGGATTTAGACCTTGTATTAAGAATTGAACAACCCCAACCTTTCAATGCGGATAGCACTCCTGATGCAAAGAAGAAGTATGAGAAGTGGGAGCGTTCAAATCGCATGAGTCTTATGATCATTAAGCACGGCATTCCGGAAGCCTTCAGGGGAATAGAATCCGAAGGGATTACTAAGGCTAAAGATTTCCTTGCCGAAATTGAGAAACGATTTGCGAAAAACGATAAGGTAGAAACAAGCACGCTTTTAGCTCACTTGATTTCAATGAAGTATAAGGGCAAAGGAAATATCAGGGAGTACATTATGGAAATGTCTCATATTGCTTCAAAACTTAAGGCACTTAAACTCGATCTTTGTGATGAGTTATTGGTGCATCTGGTTTTGTTGTCTCTTCCTGCACAATTCAATCAGTTTAAGATCAGTTATAACTGTCAAAAGGAGAAATGGACTCTAAATGAGCTCATTTCATACTGTGTGCAAGAAGAAGACAGGTTGAAGCAAGATAAGACAGAAAATACTCATTTGGCCTATGCCTCTAAGGATAAGGGCAAGAAAAGAAAGAATGATAATAAAGCTGCTAAGGGTCCAGTTCAGAAGAAACAACATAAGGATAATCAGGGTTGTTTCTTCTGTAACAAGTCTGGACACGTAAAGAAGGATTGTACCAAATATCACGCCTGACGTGCTAATAAGGGTATGTTCCTTACTTTGGTCTATTCTGAGTTTAATTTAGCTTCAGTACCTAGAAATACTTGGTGTTTAGACTCTGGTGCTACTACTCACATAAGTGTTTCTATGCAGGGTTGCCTTAGCTACCGAAAGCCAAGTAATGTTGAAAGACACATCTTTGTGGGCGACGGTCAATCGGTAGATGTGGAAGCAATTTGGCATTTTAGGTTGCTATTAGGAACTGGTTCTTATTTAGACTTAAAAGATACTTTTGTAGTACCGTCTTTTAGACGGAATTTGATTTTAGTTTCTGTATTGGACAAATCAGGTTATTCTTGTTCATTTGGAAACAATCAATTTAGTTTATCTTTTAATTCAACTATTGTGGGAACTGGTTACTTGAGTACTTATGACAACCTATATTTGCTTGATACAATTGCCTCTTATAATGAATCCTTGCATGTGGAATCACGTGGTACTAAGCGTAAATTAAATTCGGTGACATTATGGCATAAGAGCTTGGGTCATATATCAAAACATAGAGTTGAGCGTCTTGTGTCTAATGGCATTTTGGATTCTCTTGATTTTTCGGACTTCGACGTATGTGTTGAATGTATCAAGGAAAAACAAACCAAAGTTAAGAGATTAGGTGCCAACAGATCTTCGGATGTCTTAGAATTGATACATACGTATATTTATGGGTCATTCCTTACGACATCTTGGAATGGTCAATAATATTTTATATCATTCATAGACGATTACTCACGTTATGGGTACCTATATCTCATTCATGAAAAATCTGAGTCTCTGGACATGTTCAAAACCTATAAATATGAAGTTGAGAATAAACTCAACAGAAGAGTTAAAACCGTTAGATCTGATCGTGGTGGTAAGTACTACGGCAGATATGATGGTTCAGGTGAACAACATCCAGGACCATTTGCTAGATACCTAGAGGATTGCGGTATCATTCTACAGTACACCATGCCGAGTTCACCTAGCATGAATGGTGTAGCTGAAAGACGAAACAAGACTCTTAAGGATATGGTAAGAAGTATGATCTCTCATTCTTCTTTACCAGAGTCACTCTGGGGAGAAGCACTTAAGACAGCAGCTTACATTCTGAATAGAGTACCAAGTAAAATAGTTGCTAAAACACCTTATGAGCTTTGGACTGGTCGAAAGCCCAGTTTAAAGCATTTACATATTTGGGGATGTCCAGCTGAGGCAAGGCCTTATAGGCCAAATGAAAAGAAATTAGACTCCAAAATAGTTAGCAGTTACTTTATTGGGTACTCTGAACGCTCTAGGGACTATAAGTTTTATGATTCCACACTAAGGAATATTTTTGAGACGGGAACATCAACATCTTTGAGGATGTTGAGTTTGGGGGGAGAAATAAGGTTAGAGACATTGTTTTTGAGGAGGAATTGGCATCAGATCTAATCCATATGGTTACTTTTGATAATATTCAGGTTCCTATATCTGTTGTTGCTTAAGAAGTAAATCCGGAACCTCAAGATGATAATGTTGAACAACTCCCTATTCCAGAAGAACAAACTCAACAACCTCAAGAACCAGTACCATTAAGAAGATCCACGAGAGAAAGGAGAAATGCTATTTCGGATGATTATATTATATTTTTCCAAGAACATAAGGAAAGTAATGGAATGTTGGAAGATGATCCAATCAACTTTCTTTAGGCCATGAAAAGTTCTAAATCTTAACAGTGGATTGATGCCATGAATGAAGAGTACAAGTCTATGCAAGACAATAAGGTTTGGGAACTTGTCCCATTACCAGAAGGTGCAAAACCAATTGGTTGTAAATGGATTTTTAAAACCAAGCGAGATACAAATGGTAATGTGGAGAGGTATAAGGTACATCTTGTAGCTAAAGGCTTTACTCAAAAGGAAGACATTGATTATACAGAGACTTTCTCTCCGGTTTCATCGAAAGACTCTTTCAGAACAATCATGACACTTGTTGCTCATTATGATCTTGAGTTACATCAGATGGATGTTAAGACTACATTTCTCAATGACTACATTGATGAGATGATTTATATGGTGCAACCAGAAAACTTTGTATCAGGAGACCCAAAGAATATGGTTTGCAAATTAAGGAAATCCATCATGGACTCAAGCAAGCTCCTCGTCAATGGTATCATAAGTTTCAACAAATAATTATCTCGTTTGGTTATGAGATGAACATTGTTGATGACTGTGTATATCACAAGTTCAGTGGGAGTAAGTATATTTTTCTGGTTTTGTATGTCGATGACATATTGCTTGTCACTAATGATATAGGCATGTTGCACGAAACCAAGAGATTTTTATTAAAGAATTTTGAGATGAAAGATCTTGGGGACGCCTCTTTTATATTAGGAATCCAAATATATCGAGATCGCTCTCAGAGTATCCTTGGATTATCACAAAAGAACTATATCGATAAAGTACTTAAAATGTTTGGCATACAAGATTGCAGACCATGAGACACCCCTGTGGCTAAAGGAGACAAGTTTAGTCTAAATCAGTGCCCTAAAGGCAACCTTGAAATTCAGGAAATACAGAAGATTTCTTATGCTTCGGCTGTAGGAAGTCTAATGTATGCTCAGGTATGTACGCGTCCGAATATTGCGTACATTGTTGGGATGTTAGGCAGATACTTAAGTAACCCTTGTATGGATCACTGGATAGTAGTCAAAAGGGTTATGATGTATCTTCAGAAAACAAAAGATTATATGCTCACATACAGAAAATCAGAACAGCTAGAGGTCATTGGGTACTCTGATTCTGATTTTGCTGGATACCAAGATAGTAGAAAGTCTACATCAGTCTATATTTATATGTTAGCAGGAGGAGCTATATCATGGAAAAGTATTAAATAAATACTCGTAGCTTCCTCCACTATGACAGAAGAGTTTGTAGCTTGCTATGAGGCATCAAATCAGAGAATATGGCTGCGAAATTTTATCACGGGACTGCGCATTTTGAAAAATATAGAAAGACCATTAAGATTATATTGTGATAATAAATCTGCAATAATGTATTCCAATAACAACAGGAGCTCAACTAAGTCAAAACATATTGACATTAAGTTCCTGGTTTTTAAAGAAAGGGTACAGAGTGGACAGATATCCATAAAACATATTAGGACAAACTCCATGATAGCAGATCCTCTTATTAAGGGATTGCCACCCAAGGTCTTTCATGAGCACACCGCTCATATGGGTGTGGTGATATTCGAGGATATCATGATTTAGTGGGAGTTTATAATTGTGGTGCTTTATGTTAGGGTGTATTGTCTGATCAGAATAAAGTTTTTCAGTTCAAACACTCTATTACATTATGTTTGGTTTTGACCTCACTAAAGTAGGACCAGTTAAAAATAGACATGTACTGATCACATTGCATGTAATTTTTATGCTGCATATCCATATTTAATCTATGTCGTTTGATTGTATTGGTATATGTGACCATTGATGGGGAGTCACGATAAATGTGACGAAGGCCGCTTTGATTCTATATTGATATAGTCAATGGACGAGATTGTTTGGAAATACCTTTTCAGCGATAGTAATTTTGAGCTCATAAGGTTATACACAATTTAAGGAGTCATATGGTGCCCAAGTGGGAGATTATTGGATTTAAATCTAATTAAATCTATTTGTGGGCACATATGATTAATCTGTGTGTATTCTTATCCTTCAGAATAACCCACTAAAGTGATCAATCAATTTCGGTTAACGGATATTTAAATATAATCACGGGGTTATATGTGCGGATACCAGGTTGTAATTGTAATTTGATGAGGGGCCAAATTACAAATGTACAACACCTATAAATAAGAGGTTATGGTCTCTAATCTAGGGTTACATTCTCTAATTCTCTTCACCCTCATCTAGAGAAAAGTTTGGCTAGAGAAACCCTAAGGTTAGAAGATCATCAATACCCTAATCAGGTTTTCTTCAATGGATTCAGGTATATGCTTCCGTACTTTTTGATTCTTATTAATCTATTTGAATTAATCATGCATGGCTTTAAGGTTTAGATCTCAAGTTTTTATTAGATCTAACATGAAGGTCATGGCAACGGAGTACTGTTAGTTAACTCTGGGGTTTCCTAGTTTAATTCTTAAAATAATTTATATTTGAAATTTGAAGCGGGAAGTCCCAATTTGATAATACATAAAATAACTTAACTGAAATCATGGTGGGTGGTAACGTTCTCCTAATCATTTCAAGTGGTTGAAACTGCCTACTGCAATATTGTCACAATAATCTCACGCAAGTTTAATTTGTGGCAGCTATTTTCATTCATCAAACCGAAGAGTCACCGGACCTTAATTGGTTCTTAATTTCCTGTTGCTATGTTGTCAATCTAATTGTTGCTATCGTATGTGCAATTCAATCATTTTCAGTTGCTTTGTTAAGAAACCGTGCGAGTTTTATATGCAGGGGAAGGGAAATAAGAAAGCCTGCCGATATTTTGACAAATAAAAAAATCTGCATGAGACATGCTGAATTTTCCAATCACGAGAATCCATGCAAGATTCACAATGCGAGACCAGCCGAGCAAAACGTGCGAGTCCAAGCTGATGCTGAAACTGTGAGCGGCTAAGCCTCGTCTCAAAGAAGATTCACAGTATGAGACCGCCATGAGTACTGAAGTGACAATAAATTTGTTTGTCTTTGTGCCAGAAGTCCAAAGTTGAAAAATATGCAATTACAGATTGGTGGTTTCTATGGGTCTTGGGTTACAATTCAGCATGCGGACAGAGTTGTGAAGGAGTAAAAGCAAGCTCATCTTTCTTGTGCTTCCTCTGACATGGCTGCATAAAATTTATCAATTTTATAATGTTGACAAACAATTAACTAGAGTTTGATCAGTATTGTGTTTACTACTACATGCAGGAGACGTTCCATCAACTTCTGCGAGATGTGAAACAGGTTGGAACAGAAAGTTGGGGTGGTTTTGCGCGTGCTTTGTCTTAGAAAAGAAATTTGGATAATTATTTATTCACTAAGGGGTATTTTTTTCTCCTAATTTCATCATACCATCCTCTTGGTTATGTCAATGTACCTATAATACAGGCATGAGCATGAATGCTAATGAAAAAAAAAAAAAAAAAACTAATTGGAAAGTTTGAATTGTGGACTTATTAATGCATGTTTATTTATCTATTATCTATGTTTATGCTTTCTTTTGTTTAGCTCTGTTCCCATGTTTGCATAAACGTATCGACGTCTCGTGCTCTCTGAGTCAAGCACCTTACTTTTTCTCTCATGCTATAAGGACAGTTGTAAATTAGGGTTTATAGTACGGGTAGAGGTTTTGTTTTTCATTTTTCATTGTTTGGATTCTGTAGTTTCTGCTAAAGTCCCCTCAACCTATAGCAAAAATCTGTAGTTGTGGTTATAGCCGATGGTTAAAGCTTTAGAAATTTGCTTTTTAATTTTTTGGCTAGCGCCATTTGAACATAGGTTGCTTTGATACCACCTAAAAGTTCCATTCATCAGCACTCAGTATTCGGAAGCATTTAATTTTTTAAATTTCTGATATTGCAATTTTGACTATGCACTGGAGTTTTGCGATTAGTACTAAAATAACTTTGGTTTTGGCTCGATTTAAAATTTACTGTTGAAGGTGTGATATGGTTTTCAAGCTTGTTTCATAGTAGATAGTTTTAGGAGTTGTCTTTGTGTTAAGCTTTTTAACAGAGATAAATAAAGCTAATGATGTGTTCTTTGCAGGGGATGAGTAAAATATGCAAATCAACATAAAGGAAGGAGAAATCTGCACAAAATGCTCAGCTTGGAACGGGCTTTCACTGGATCTGTTGATTTGGGTTTCTTGTTGGGCCGTAGTGGCGTGGAGGCCATTATGCAGCCCAGCCGAAGTGTTGTGGGTGTATTTTCGCATACGGGCTCAGCCCATTAGCCCGTTCTGGTTGCTTCCCAATCCACTTCCTCTCACCCAGCCTTGGGTTCCAGATACTGCGAAGACAGCCTAGGGCTTATTTCCGCCATAATGAAGCATCTTTTCATGTATCGTTTCCATCTACTTCTAAAAATTGGTTTTTTCTTGTATGATTGGGGCACGAACAGCAGCCCAGCTCCTAGAAAACCATAAGTTTTATTGTTTGGTTAGATATCTAAAAAAAAAAAAGAAAACATAGAAATAAAAAACATTTTAATTATTTGGATGGGTATAAAAAAGGGGAAACATTAATGTGGAGCTTGTATATAGTCATCAAGGTAATTACCCCTATAAAAAGACAAGAATTACTTGTACCTACCATAGTGATAATCTTATCAACCAAATTGAATTTTGCCTACAAGTAACGGTAACATATAGTAGCAACGTCAACATTTCAGCCATAAACATATAAGGAGCTATAGAGAGCATAGACAAATGTTCAAAGCATAAAGCTACTCAATACTCAAAATTTCATCCATAAACCCGCTCATTTCTCAAATTTTCAAATATAAAACTGAAGCAATAGAAGAGTCTGAAATCAAATGTCTTCGCATTACACCAACACTATTGAGGCTCCGCGAAGTGGAAAGAACAAGGGCAAGGCTTTTTGGAGTTGTGCAAACTACCCAAAAAGATATTGTAAAATTTTTGCATGGTGTAGCAGTGATCGTGAAAGTAGCAAAATTCATACCCCTCTCCTGACGAAGCAATTGTAGAAGACAAGAACTCCTAAAAATAAGTTCTTTGAAGAATCAATTGAAAGAAGCAAAATATAAAATCTTGTTATGGAAAATATGTTCAATTGATCTCATATTTTTCTCATCGTCTCTAATTGTTTTGACCATCATAGTGTGTAGTATCAAACTGTAATGAATTTAATGAAAGTATTATCCATTTTTTTTTCAAAATTAGGCTTAAAACATTAGAGAGTTTAAATCATAGAACGTCATTCAATACATGTATTTTGCCTTATATATTGCTGTCTTATAGATGGCCATCTAAAACAATGCATACACATGTAGGTTGCAATATCAATATCTCAATTACACTATTAACCATGTACAATTAACATCATCATACAAAGCTTAGTAAATGTTGGTTATTTATGAAACAAGCACCCAAATAAGTGGGTAGATAATGTTTTATCTTAGAGATAAGATATTTATAATCCTAATAATTGTAGGATTCTATCTCTAAGCCCTTTATTATAGATATAGGGTTTTCATAATGGGTTGATAAGAGAAAAGAACATAAACCTTCACAAAGCCGTTATCTCATTCTCTGATCAAGTTCATGCTTTATGCAGTAGTTGCGGGGTGATATGCAGGGGCTTCTTACCATATTGGTGTGGTCGCCCTCCGATCGTCCGAAGATAAAGAGTAGATGCATGACAATCCTTCCAAAAGATCCAGAAAAGGTAATCTCTAAATAAGAGTTAATTTTATGCATGGTTTACATTGGTATTAGAGAGAGATTAGGGGTGCTCGCATCTTTGATCTTCTTTTAGAGTTTAGATTTGATTGTATATTATACTATTTAGATTAGATTTGAAGTTTCTTGATGGCGATCTTGGTCTCTAGAACAGAAAATTAGGGTTCTATAATTGAAATTTTATTTTTTCAATTAATTATTTTTGGTGTATAAATCCAAAAATTTTCATCTTGGATATTGGATCTATAATAAAAATTTAAGCTCTAAGAACTAGTGTGCAAATCTAATAAATCATGGATTTATTGACTTTTTTAAGATCTGAGAATATTTTTTGAGAAAAAACTTTCTTTTTCAAAATTAAACAAACATAAATCCCGCCGTCGGCACCAGAAGCGCCGATGGCGGTGGGATAGAGGTCGGGTTAGCTCCAAGCACGGGGTGCCAGAGGCCTGCGACCATTTGATCGTCAGTCGCTAGCGCACGGTTGCGGTGGTGTAGTTGAAAACAAAAAATCAGGGTGTGGGGGGCGGGGGGCAAAGTCGGCGTGGGCTGGGCCTATAGGAGGTGTGTGGCGCTAGTCGCGGCCGTTGTGGTGCGCTGTCCGGGACGTTGGCAGGTCGACAAGGCATCAGTCGATTCGCCCCGCCCTCGCCCTAGGGTGTCTAAAACCTTAGGGGAAAATCAGTAATATCTTTTAATATTTTTTTAATATTCTAAAAACTCTAAAATTATGTTTTTAAATTAGAAAATTATTTAAAAATATATAAAAAATTATGGAAAAACTTCAAGAATTTGTTATTTTCTTTTAGAAATTTTGGAAATTTCTAATATAGGGCCCATTAGATTTCATAATAGAGTTTGTTTTTGAATTATAGATTTTTTTTTGAACTTTGGAAGTTCAAATAATTATTTTCATACACTAGAAAATTTAATTATAAAAATTCTAAAAAATCTTAGAGATTTTGATGGGCAGTTGTTCCAGTGGGAGCACCTGGGGCGCATACCAATTTCATGAAAAAGGAAAAACCCTAATAAGATTGACAAGATAAACTAGGTAGTTAAATGTAAAAGTGAAATTGTTTGTTTATGTTTATCAGGCCTCATGTTTAGATGCATACCGGTTAAATTAAATAAATAATTTCTAGTGGGAGATTTGGGATAGAGACAGTAATATAATTTAACTATACAATCTATTCTATCTCTAAGAAATCAAATATTCTATTTTTAAAATTATATCTTTGAACACCGTGGTTAGGGCCTTAGGCCTTCTTCTCTTTGTTTGGAATGTAATTTTATTATCGATATAAAAAACTTGATTTGATGGAATGTTCTTTGGGGAAGAACAATACACCTTGTAAATGCCAATGATCTTAATGTATCTGTACTTAAAGTGTATTAATCTTCTCTTAAGGTATCAAGATACTTATTCTGACGATAGTCTAGGACCGAGTAACTTGAGATGTTTTTGTTGGAAGATTCATTTTTCTTGAGAGCATGAGATTTTGATGTGTACTGAGGTCGTAATATTCGAGTCGAAACATGATTCAACTCAGACTTAGATTTGAGGCCGTTTGGCACAAGATCCATAAACGAAAAGATTGTTGAAATGGTTCGCTGGGTGGACTGTAAAGAGAGACTATCTTGTTAAGGATTATGAGGATAATCTGAATACAAAGAGCTACCAGAATTCTTTGAAATGTGAGATTTAGATAAGTCTTTTCAATGATGACCCGAGTTCTTACTATTAAGTTGGATTCAAACAAAATAACTACTGGATAGAACATTAAATTCACCTTTGTATGTTGACCTCTATGATCATTGATCATGAGAAAGCTAGAATTGCATTGAGCTATAAAGTTGGAGTCTAAACATCGGGGTTTGTTCAAGACTAAAATGTCTACTTTGGCTTTGAAAACTGCCCAAGGCACAAGGCTGAGAGCCTAATTGCAATGGGCAAATTTGGAGATTTTTCGGAATAGGTTTTGAAATAAAAGAAACCGGGACAACACATAACAGACATGTCTAATACATTAAACAATTGTAAAATGTGAAATGTGATCATAAACAGTAAAAACATACATGCAGTCCGGTTTCATTAATATCTTGTTATCCAGCCCTCTAAACTATTCATACAAAATCACAAATTACTTACATCCAAAATAGATAATTATTTTTGCAAATAAATTCCTTTAGATCATCATAATTATCAAAAAAATTCTTTTTCCAAAATAATTCCTTTTAAATTATTATAATTTTTCTAAATGATCCGTTCTCAAATAAATTCTTTTAATTAATATAATTATTCAAAAATGATTCCACTACCAAAATAAATTCTTTTAATTCATAATAATTATTCTAAAAATACTATTTATCACATAATTACAACTTATTTAATATTATTCATCAAATCCACGCAGATAATTATATCACAAATTAACATAAATAGATAATTTGTAATTTCATCAACAAGCCCACACAAATAATTATTAACAGATCTAAAATTACAGATAATTCATAATAAATAAAAAAATATAGATTTGAGCAAGCGGGATCTTGCCTCGGGGTTCGTCGAACGAATCGACGTTAACAGCGTGGATTTGATCTGAGCACGTGTAGAGTGCGGCGTCCGACGGCGAATAGCGACCAAGGCGAGGTCGGATCTGAGCATGGTGGAGTGCGCCGGATCTGAGGAAGGTGGCTGCCGGAGATGAACAGCGGAAGGGAATGATGACGAGCGGCGATAACACTGTTTGGGGATGGCGACATCGGCGTTGAGGGGCTGAGGAGGATAGGGAAGCGGCCTAAGGACTTTGCATTGGGGAAGGCACCGGAGGAGGTTGGGCATTGGCGCGAACTGCAAAAAAAACACAAAAAACTGAGGTGGCGGAGAGGAGCCACCGGGTCGCGCGGGTCCGACAGATCTTGAAGCGGCGGTGATGGTTTGATGGGCCAACGGCTTTCGGCAGGGTTGCGGCTTGGGCGTCGGTCCGGGGTGGACGGTTGAGGGCAGGGCGGGGAGAGCAGAGTAGAGAGAAAGTGATGGGGAGCCGTGGTGGCGCGTGTTTGGTCGGAGTCTAAGCGCTGCTCGCGCCTGGACGGGTTAACGTGATGAGAGAGAGATCGAGAAGCAGAGAGAGATGAGAAAGAGAGAAGAAGAGAGGAGCAGAGGTTCGTTCGTTAGTGGTGCGCGCGGGTTGCCGGGGCGCGCGCTCCAGTGGTTACGGCAGGTTTTTGGTGTGACACTTTTGTTAGCCGCCTCTGTGTTTGTGAACAGTGCAGAGCGAAGAAAAAGAATATATATATATATATATATATAAGTATATATAATAATAATATATATATATATATATATATATATATATTATATATATATATATATATATAATTTATATTTTTTATATATATGTTTATGCTATAATATATTTTTTTATGTATTTTATATAAGCTAATTACAATCTGTTTATGCTATAATATATGAACAGGTAGAAATTCCTGAGCTCCAAGCGCTGCCTGGCCTGCGATCAGTTTCCCCATAATATATATATATATATATACTATATATATATATTATAGTATATATATACTATATATATAGAGAGCAGAGAGAGACGAGAGAGAGAGAGAGAAGGAAACTTATGCTCAACTTAATGGACGGTCCACTAAGATTTCTTACCCATTGCCATGATCACTTGCATTGAGCTTGCCTTTGTGCGATGATCCGCTCGTTGACTTGAGCGACATATTCTAAAACCCCAACACACCAAATTTGGGTTGAATCCGTCATGGTTTGACCCTTCATTCCACTCGTATCAATTTTAATGGTTTCAAATGATAGAACTTTTACCATGGCTCGAACGGAGGGGTCAAACCATAACGGATTCAATCCAAATTTGGTGTGTTGGGGTTTTAGGAATATGTAGATCAAGTTCAACGGAGCGGATTCATCCACAAAGGCAGCTCCAATCAAGTGATCCATCAATGGCGTAAGAAACTTAGTGGACGTGTCCACTTAATTTGACACAGTTTACTCTATATATATATATATATATATATATTATATATATATATATATAATATATATATACTACTACCTATATATATATATATATATATATATATATATATATAGGGTGTAGAGTTAGGGTTTAAAAAGAAATAATTATGGGTATTTAAAAATTAAACTAATTACAGAATAATTATCTACAAATAAAAATGTACTTGTTGTGCTAATACAATAGTTGATGTGAAATAGTCAAAATATACACATATTGTACACTTAAACAAGAATAATTAATAATAAAAATATATTTACTTACACTTAAAAACAAATAATTATGGGATAATTA
Organism: Asparagus officinalis; assembly: GCF_001876935.1. Taxonomy (NCBI): domain Eukaryota; kingdom Viridiplantae; phylum Streptophyta; class Magnoliopsida; order Asparagales; family Asparagaceae; genus Asparagus; species Asparagus officinalis. The sequence continues at coordinate 84,092,071 of NC_033800.1, forward strand.
TTTACACAATAAAACGTACCAGTTATACTAATATAACTAAAAATATGCAATAGTAGAAGTAATACAACAAATTATACAAATAATTCATAATTAATAATACAATGTATTATACGAAATAATACATAATAATAATAATACGACATATTATTTAAATTAATACATAATAGTACCGATAACATAACAAATTAATTCTAGAAATTTTTACCGCACAAAATAAATTTATAAATATTAAAATCATTTAAATAAATATAAACCTTAGACTTTAAATCATAGAAAATTATAGAAATTTGAGAAAAACATAAATACTCTTTTAAAAATCATAATTAAATATTTAAAATACTAAAAAATTATTTTAACTAGTATCAAAACTCATAGTCCTTACAATAAATGACCGTTATTTTTATAATAAGCCTTCACAAAATTAATTTTTTTGAAGTTGATTGAAATTTAGAGAGATCCGGAGGTACTTGGAGCCATAATAAAAAGGTTATAGCGAAATGATTAGATCAGAGTCATATGAGGTTGCACTTCTAATTATCAGGGCAAGCATGAATGAGGTAGAATAGAATATTCATTCTCACTTCTTGCTCATGCGTACCCAACACATCATACTTTTGAAAGAGAGAATGTTAATTCCCCCTTCTTGTTCATTCTCACATTTTGTGGGTATAGACATTCTCTATAAGTTAGTAGGGAATAGACATTATGAGTTAGTAGGGAATATACATTCTCACTTAAATAAGAATATGTGACGCCCCAGGGTTCACACAAGGTTGCAGTCCATGGTGAAACCCGGATTGTCAAACCTACTAAGCACCAAACACCATGCTACGACATGTTTCACCATCACAGTCACTATCTCTCTAGTGGAAACAACAAATAGGTGAAGGTACAAAATAGGCAAATAATAGAAGTAGTACAAAATCAGATATGCACAGAAGAAGTATATCAACAAATGAGCCTAACTGAAATAGAATGAAAATATCTCTGAGTCTAAAATACATCTCAACACAATGAGTCAAATGAAATCTCACTAAGGCACTCAGCCTCTACAAAATGAATACAACTCTAAAGTCTAAACAATGAACATAACTATATAGTGGAGCTTCAACTGCTAAAACTATGCGACAACGACTATACTAGGACTCCGTCATCCTACGGCTCTCTGAAACTCTGATCTGTCTGAAAGATACAATTTAAATAAAAAAACAACAACAAGAGTGTCAGAGCGCTACAGTAAGATCACCTCCATCCGTCCCCAGGGGAAGGGCTGCTAGATGAAGTAGAGGCTCTATCTATTAAGCATAATCTACCTATATCATTTTCCCCGTATCTAATGGAGTTAATATTTAGATACCTACAAGACAAGACGTAGTACGTTGAGCAAAATAATCCAAACAATGAAACCCTCATATATATACCATATATCTTAAATTATAGATCCCTAAATACTAATTCCAACTCTATGAATAAAAACTACACTCAAAAGAAAATACTCTAAGCCTAAACCATATAGGACCAATGTCACAATCTCGAACTACTTCTCAAGTAGTTGGCGCAATAATAAGAGAATATCGTTCAACTCAAAAATCACCATAGGCCATATCATGTATGCCACAAACAAAAAAATGTACCCTACTCATGGGTAATCTAACAAGGGAGTAACTATAACTGATAATACATATATGTGTGCATCTCCTTGTGCTATAGCGATACTCTTATAATATTCTTACTCAATCGCTCTGCTGCAATAGGTTTTGTCTTCCTATTCTGGACGCATAAAATGATGATATTTTTGTAATACTCTTACTCAATCGTCCTGCGAAAATAGATTTTATCTTCCTATTCTAGATACATGAATGTAAAACCCCGTATTTTTGTTAGAAGTATATGTGAATTATTGGTGATAGATAATTCTATTGTGGTAAATGACTTGAGGTCATAGATATACTTGATAACAAGTTATCAGACATGTATGAATGTATTTTTATAGAGTTTTGGGTCATAGATATACTTGATAACAAGTTATCAGACATGTATGAATGTATTTTTATAGAGTTTTGTGCATTAGTTTTGGCAAATTAGCAAAAACATGCACGAATCTAGAAAATGTCTGCTTAGTCAACTTATGAGTCGACTTATGAGTCGACCAATGAGTCGACTGATGAGTCAACCTATGAGTCGACTGACGGGCTGATTTTTAGTTTTTCTTTTTATTTGCGGGTTGGTTTGGTTTTGATTTGGGTTTGACCGCTTATATAAAAATCTCTCCTACCCGAAACCAACCCTAAAACCCATCAGATATCAGAGAAACACTAGCCCCCCTCTCCCCTAAAACCCTAGCTTCGTTGTTGGAGATTTATTTCGGGATTTTCGGAAGAATTTTAGCGGGTTTTGGAGAGGTGTAGCGAAGGGGATCTTTCTCTGTCAGATTCAGGAGCTTTACAGCATACCAGAGGCGAGTAACATCTCGCCCAGCCCTCACCCACTGTTTGTATAGTTTTCTTTGAGTTTTTATTTCGAGTTTTTGAGCCTAAAACATATTTTTGTGCATAAAAATAGATGCTTTACATTATAAGCTGCAAGATCTATATTTTTTAGTTAATAAAAAGCTCACCAACGTTTTTGTAATGTAGATCCAGATCTGGAATTAATTTTAAACATGGGTTTCATGTGATTTAATGTTTTCAATACATTTTTAAACATGTATAAATATGTTTAGGGTTTTAATGTAAGATATTACATGCAAATCTCTCGTTTCTGTTGATACACATGTGTTAGAATCAGAAATATGTTGCTTGACATGACGAAAAAGAACTTTAGTTTAACGTTTTTGCAGATAACCATCGTATGCAGCAAAACTGGGGATTTTCTGCTCAGTCGACCAATGAGTCGACTGATGAGTTGACCAATGAGTTGACTGACGGGAAAATTAACAGTTTTGTGTTTCGTTCTGGTCGACCAATGAGTCGACCAATCCCAGTCGACTCATGAGTCGACTGATGAAGAATTTTCTAGTTTCCTCGGCTTGGATCTATTTGGGTTGTTTTAGTTTAACTGAAACTGTTTATACTTGTTTATTGTTGTTGCGTGCTTTAATATGAATGAGGAGTCGCCTCAAATAACAGGTATTAGAAATTATTGTTTAACCTGTATCTTTACATATGAGATGACATGCGGACACATATTTAGGTTTGCACACCGAGACACGTGAGAAATTAGGGTATATGCATCTGTTCATATATTTTATCTAGTCCATGTGTTGGGCAATTATGATGTGTAGTCCATATGTTGGACATTAATCACATTCAATCCATGTGTTGGACAATCTTCATATGCAGTCCATGTGTTGGACATCCACTACATCTAGTTTTAGTCCATGTATTGGACATCAGTTTAGACCTTGAAATTGACACCTATACTTGCATAGGCCGGACATGACACTTATATGGGTGGTGACATGACCTGGTATTTAAGTTCTGAGATGAGGTTGTCTTCTTTTATTATTATTCATGTATTAGATTTTGGGTTTGGTATTTAGGGATTTACAATTTGAGCTACATGGTATATACATGAGGGTTTCCTTGTTTGGATTATTTCGCTCGACGTACCTATGCTCGTGTTGTAATTTCCTAAATACTAAAATCCTCTTATGCATAGGTATTTACAATTTGAGCTACATGGTATATACATGAGGGTTTCCTTATTTGGATTATTTCGCTCGACGTACTCATGCTCATATTGTAATTACCTAAATAGGATTAGTGATTATATATATATATATATCTTTTGAACTCCACTGTAGACTTTTGTTAGATATTTGAGAGTTTATTCTAGAAGTTATAAAGGCTGTGTGCCTTATTTCCTTTTATTCAGACATTTGTATTTGAGACTTGTTAAGAAGTTCCAGTTTATTCATTTCAGACATTGACTTGTACTTCAGTATGTTAGACGATGAAATACTAATTTGATCTATATTATTTTATCAGTTGTCTCTTGTATTATCTTTTACTTGCTTTTGTACCTACACCTGTTATTGACTCTACTAGAGAGATAGTAATTGTGATGGTGAAACATGTTATTACACGGTGTGGTACATGGTAGGTTTGACGTTCTTAGTTTCACATTAGATTGCAGCCTTGTGTGAACCCAGGGGTGTCACAGTTGGTATCAGAACTAGGTTCTAGTATCCTTAGGATCATCCTGTGTTGAGTCGTGGAGCTAGGATAAAGTTTCTTAGGATTTATGTATAGAGTTCGTAAGGATTCCCTAGTATGAGTGAGGACGATATATGCGTATATCTCAAAAATTAAGGATATTTTTTTATGACAACTATTTTTGTGTAAATTTAGAGTATTTGTGTGAATACTAAATTGCTGTGAAAATCATATTGTGATATGCTATGTATGTGTATATGTCTATTTTGACTCATAAACTCTTATTTTCTTATGGTCAAAGAGATGGCAGGATGTGGTAGACCTCGTACTCGGAGAGCTGGACAGGCAGAGTCGCAGCATGCTCCACCTGAGCCACAACAAGCTCAACTCGAGCCACAACAGGCACCACCTGAGCCGCAGCAGGCTCCCCAGTACCTGATAGATCTTATGGCTCCCATCATAGCTAGGATGGCAGCAATTGAGGAGCTTGTGGCGAATCATATTGCGCCACCAACGCCACCACCACCACCAGCAGATCAGCCACAGGGGATACCAGTCGTTCCTATCAGCGAGAGACCCCCAGAGACCGCACCTGCAGCTATTCCACCAGCAGTTCCGGATAGAGCCACGGAGCAGGAGGCTTGGCTCCATATGGTTGAGAGGTTCTAGAGACCCTAGAGGGGGGGTGATTAGGGTCTTATGCTAATCTAATCCGATTAAATGCCAATTAAAATTAATTAATACGTTATCCTAGCAAGTATGAACTACTACAAGATATATGTGCTAGAATAAGCAATATGAACAACAAAGATATATCCTAGAAGATGATATATATATATGCAAGGATATATAAACTAACACAAGATGATATATCCTATCAAAGAGATATACAATATGATATATGTATATGCAAGGGTATAAAACTAACACAAGGGGTAAACAATATGAACTAGATAGTGGATCATATAAATAATGAGACAATGGCGAAATGAGCAATGAGCATAAATAAGAATAAACGCCAAAGCACATTCAAACACACAATATGATCACGGAGTTCGGACCTTCCGTCCTACGTCTCCGCTCCCCACTCCCGGGGAGAAATCCACTATCACAACCGGGTTTTCTACGTTCACCCGAATAACGTTTACACCTCACAGTGTCGGTTTTCAACGCTCACCGAACAACGTCACTCCTCACAATCGGTTTTCTAGTTCACCGAAAACTTCACAACACACTCGATTTTCTAGCTCACCGAAAACCTTACAATACTTACAATGTAACAAATATAAATTTGTTTTCTACAATAGATGAGAACTCAATTAAGCACAACTCAATGTTACAATATCTCACAACCCTAATATACTATGTATGCAAATACAATAAGCTCAAGTGGGTGTGTGTAACAATGAGATAAAATCAAATCTAAACTCAATATAAAACTAGCTTTAATAGAAATGATAATTAACAAGTAATAAATAAAAGCTAGAGTAGAGTTTAGAAAACTTCTCAATAGACGACAAGATGGAGAGATGGAGATTGGAGCCCAAACAAGAAGATGATCTCCTCCACTTGTGAAAACAATCTTCAAGCCAAATAAACACTAAAAGCACACTTAAACCCTTGTTTAAAAACTTGTTTAAAACATCCTTGTATGCTCTTGAAAGAGAACAGCAATAGGGTATTTATACCCACTCAAAGTCTCAGCCAAAACCCTAAGCAAATGATAACAACAGCCCCAGAAAAACCAGCTCAAAAAATAGCCATTGGGAACCAACGGTCATATCGGCGGTCGACCAAAAAAATTCGCGGTCGACGGTAGACCGGTGCGGTCGACCGAGGACTGATACATGAAAATGAAGTTCTGAAAACAATTTTTCTATTTTTAAAACACTGTTTAAAAATATCAAATAAATTCCAAAAAATGTAAAACTTTGGAGAATGATTGTAGACATGATAATAGACATGCTACAATGACTGGTTTCCAAAAAAGACTTCCCAAATGAAAAATATCATCATTTTGCAAAATAGTCCAAAACACGAAAATGTAAACATATGAATTTTGACATTTAGGCTAAACCATGTTTTGAAACTTTGCACAATGATTTTGTAGACTTAATAAAATATGTATATGATTATTGTTAAGTCCAAAAACTAAGAATATAAAATTTTCACAAAATTGTATATTCTATGCAATGTTTTCGAAAAACACAATAGTAGATATGAAACATGTGATTTCATATTTATAAACATGAAAGCTTAAAAACTATGTATGTATATATATAAAACTATATATATGCATAGAAACCAATAAATGTGTGTGTATAGATATTGAGCTTAACGTACTTAACACACATAATATAAATCCTAAACTAAATTACCCAAGCTTGATCTTGATCTTCATTGTAGCTCAACTTGATACACTGTGCGGATGAAGCTGAACTTGGATCTTGAACTTGAATTGCATAAGCTTCACCGACATTCCGCCAACCTCCTTTGGATATGATCGTTAAGGCTCGATTCCATCCATCCTCCAACGACGTTGTTTGTCTATAATAAATAAGAAAACCCAAATACTAGACAAACAACATTAGTGGTAAATTGTTTGTTAAACATCATCAAAATAAGAAGGATGTGAGTAACACCCTCGATAACACCCTCGATATACTTAATGTGGATTCAGTACAGAAGCAGAGATTGGCATCCTACAGTTTGAAGGGAGACACCGGGAGATGGTATCGACTCTAGTTCACTCCAGAGCAACGGATGATCCTCACATGGGAGGACTTTGTTTATTTCTTTGATGGATAGTATATTTCTTCTACAGCATGGACGGGGAAGGAGTTTGAGTTGTCCCAGTTGACTCAGGGGGATATGTCAGTGGTAGATTTTGAGAGCAGATTTATAGAGTTACTGCACTTCATGGGCATGTGGCAGACAGGAGAGCGACAGGCTCAGATGTTCCTAGTAGGGCTCTGCCCTAATCTTCGATGATACCTCATCTCAAGGAAGTTCTATTCAGTTCGGGAGGTAGCTGAGGCCGTCACTTCTCAGGAGATTGAGACTACCATGTTCCAGAAGGATAAGGAAGGGAAGACCAAGGTAGGACAGACCGGGGATAAGGGGAAGAACAAGAGACCTTTTTTTGGATCCCAGCAGCAGCAGCAAGGTCCTCATAAGAAGGGACCCCAGCATGATCAGAGAGCGCATCAGCAGCACAAGTTCCAGGAGTTTGCTATAACTGTCGTAAGGTCGGGCATAAGGCATCAGAGTGTCGCAGTGCACCAGCAGGAGCTCAGCAGGTTAAGGGCCCAAACCAGCAGCAACAGAGAATTCAGGGCAGAGGCTAGGGCTAGCAGATGAGGCTTGAGGCACCACCAGCAGCTCAGAAGACTGAGGGACAGATTCGTGCAGTTCAGGAGGTTCCTCAGGGGCAGATAGTTCCGTATTCTCCAGCACTAGCAGCAGAGCAGACTCTAGCCATAGACAGAGTATATGCGGTAGTACCGCGTGATCATAGAGCTAGCGGAGCAATAGTGGAGGGTACATTCCTTGTGAATTCTTTTCCCGCCCGTATTCTCTTCGATTCAGGAGCTTCACATTCCTTCATTTCGTATGGTTTTATGTCTAGACTCCAGCTCGTAGCTCAGCCATTAGACACCCCTTTATCAGTTTCCACCCCTTTAGGTGAGATATTGCTTCTGGAGAGCGTTTGTAGGAGGTGTACTATCAGTCTAGATGAGTCGGAGTTTGTTGTCGATTTGATAGTGTTACATATGTTCGAGTTCGATGTCATCCTTGGTATGGATTGGTTGTCTTCCTACCATGTTAGTATTGACTGCTTTGCGAAGACAGTCAATTTGCGGGCGTCCGATGGGTCCAAGATGATCGTAGCAACCTCTCAGGGCAACCATTTTGCAGAGTCATTTCTGGCGTACATCGAGGAGGTGATGCGACGGGATCAGGGTGTTGATTTATTAGAGACTAGAGTTGTCTCAGAGTATCAGGATATCTTTCAGGACATACCTGGACTACCTCCTGTGAGAGAGGTTGAGTTCTGTATTAAGTTGCAGCCAGGCACAGCCCTGATATCCCGCGCACCCTATCGCATGGCACCAGCTGAGATGAGGGAGCTTCAGACCCAGTTGGATGAGTTGTTAGCTCAGGATTTTATTCGCCGGAGTCATTCTCCGTGGGGAGTGCCAGTCCTCTTTATGAAGAAGAAGGACGGCAGTATGCGTTTGTGTATTGATTATAGGGAGTTGAACAAGGTCACTATCCGGAATAGGTACCCATTACCTAGGATTGATGACTTGTTCGACCAGTTACAGGGAGCGTAGTTCTTTTCGAAGATTGATCTTCGTTCTGGTTATCATCAGCTGCGGGTTCGGGAGATGGATATTCCTAAGACCGCTTTTCTTACTCGATATGGATCTTTCGAGTTCATGGTGATGCCATTCGGATTGATCAATGCATCCACGGTATTCATGGACTTGATGAACCAGGTTTTCCGTCCCTTCTTGGATCAGTTCATGATTGTTTTTATCGATGATATTCTCATTTATTCGAGAACGGAGGCAGAACACGAGCAGCACCTACGGTTAGCTTTAAGGACTCTGTAGGAGCATCAGTTATATGCCAAGTTTAGCAAGTGTGAGTTTTATCTTTCAGAAGTCAGATTTCTCGGCCACATCATCAGTGGAGAGGGCATAGCAGTGGATCCGGCTAAGGTTACAACAGTTCTTGATTGGGAACCGCAGAAGACGGTGATAGAGATTCGTAGCTTCTTGGGCTTAGCCAGCTATTATAGGAATTTCATCCAGGACTTCTCGAAGATTTCGACGCTACTTACACGTCTTACGAAGAAGGGTGTAGAGTTCATTTGGAGTATGGAGTGCCAGAAGGCCTTGGTATCTTAAAGACTAAGTTGACTTCAGCGCCAGTTTTGACTATTCCGAGCAGCGACAGGACGTTCGTCGTCTACACAGATGCATCATTAGCAGGCTTAGGAGGTGTATTGATGCAGACTCAGAGAGTAGTAGTATATATATCACGGCAGTTGAGGGTGCATGAGTAAAACTATCTCACTCATGACTTGGAGTTAGTAGCAGTGGTATTCGCACTAAAGTCATAGAGGCACTACTTGTATGGAGTGCAATTTGAGTTGTTCACAGACCACCAGAGTTTGAAGTATCTTTTCTCTCAAAAGGAACTTAACCAGAGACAGAGGAGATGGATTGAGTTTATCAAGGACCACGAGTTCACGATTCAGTATCATCCGGGGAAGGCGAACATCGTAGCAGATGCTTTAAGCAGGAAGCGTCGACATCGGGTTTCGGCTTTGAGGTGTTCATTGTATAGAGATCTTCTTACTCTTAGCTAGTTTGATTTCAGACCCGAGATTAGTGGAACCAGCGCATTTTTAGGAGCTGTGTCAGTACAGCCATCTTGGAGTATTAGAGTTGTCAGAGCTTAGCTGGAAGACTCTTGGATTCAAATCCAAAAGGAGGAGATTTCCAAAGAGCCTAAAACTGATTAGACCATTGGAGCAGATGGAGGTCTACGGATGAAGGGTAGATTAGTTATGCCATCCAGTGCCGAGCTGAAGAGGGATCTATTTGATGAAGCTCATCGTACTCGGTATACAATGCATCCAGGAACCACCATGATGTACAAGGACCTGAAGAGACACTTCTGGTGGAGTAGTATGCGTAGAGAGATTGCAGAGTATGTGGCTAAGTGTTTTACCTGTCAGCAAGTGAAGGCAGAGCATTAAAGACCAGCAGGAACACTTCAGCCTTTACCCATCCTAGAGTGGAAATGGGCGGATATTTCTATAGACTTTATTGTAGGGTTGCCGAAGTCGAAGAAGGGGTATGATTCAGTTTGGGTGATTGCGGATCGGTTGATGAAGTTAGCGCATTTTATTCCAGTGAAGACTACATATACAGCTGAGGCGTATACGAGGATATTTATTCGGGAGATAGTGCGACTTCATGGAGTTTCTGATACGATTATGTCGGATCGAGGTTCAATGTTCACTTTGTATTTTTGGAGGAGTTTCCAAGATTCATTTGGCAGCAGGTTATCTTACAGCAGTGTATTCCACCCACAGACAGATGATCAGACGGAGAGGGTGAATCAGGTGTTGGAAGACATGTTGCGGGCTTGTGTCATAGACTTTCAAGGTAGCTGGGAGGAGCATATTCTACTGATAGAGTTCGCTTATAACATTAGTTATCAAGCGATGATCGGTATGGCCCCATATAAGGCATTGTACAAAAGACCTTGTAGATTACCGATATGCTGGGCAGAGCCAGAGGATAGCTTAATGATTGGACCAGCGCTTGTGAGGCAGACTACTGACAAGCTAGCATTGATCAGAGATAGGATTTTAGCCGCTCAGAGTTGGCAAAAGAGCTATGCAGATAAGAGACGAAGGCCCTTGGAGTTTCAGGTTGGAGATTTAGTTATGCTAAAGGTATCGCCTATGAAAAGTGTATGCAGGGAAAATTACAAAGAAGAGAATAAAGAAAATTTGATTTGTATTTCTTTGATTCCAATTACAATTCGATTACAAAAGAGAGGAGAACGAAATTGGTTCTTCCCCTTTGTTTAAAACTGGGTTCTTCACGGTGGCGATGGAGTGCCTCCCTCGAATGCTTGCGTCGAGTTTGCTCTCCGTTGACGATCCGCACGTCTTGATTCACTGGAACGATGTCTTCTCCTCACGATTTGACGTTGTGGAGAACTTGCGTGGCAAGTTTGAGAACTCAGAACGAGTTTAGAAGAACTCTGTAAAAGAGTTGATTTGAACCGAAGATCGGTTAATAAGCCAAGGCTAGAAGAAGCTCTGTGGTCGATCGTTGCTGAAGGATCAAGGCCGATCTCCTCCAAAACCTTTGCTGCAAAGTCCCAGATCCGAAAATGCCAGCCTTGCTGCTAACTCTTCCGTTTCCCCCAAAGCCAGCCTTAACTCAGTTGAGTTTACCCATATTTATAGGGAATTAAGGGGTGTAACCGCCCCCTTAATTCTCTCCATAATGGGGTGTAACCGCCCCCAAATCGTGGGAAACGGTTTTAGAACCGTTCAACTCATGTTGAATGAGTCAAACGCCCACGTTGGCGTTCAGGACCCTAACCTCACGTCTTAGGATTGAGACGCGAGGTTGGGTGTTGGCTGAACACCAATGAACGCGAGGGTCACTCGCGTTTTGGCTTGTTGTAACGCGGGTTCGACCCTGGCGTTTTAGCATTGTAACGCGGGTTTCGACCCTGGCGTTTTGACATTGTAACGCGGGTTCGACCCTGGCGTTTTACTGTTGATACACGGGGAGGACCTCCGCGTCTTGCCTTTGTCATAGCGTTGCAAAGATCATTGTCTTGTAATCTTCGTCTTGGCTCCTTGAGAATATGAGAGTCGTCAGATTGTAACTCCCGATATTGATTGTGAAGGCCGTTGATTAGAGCTTTCATCAGTTGTCGTGAAGGTCGTCAGATTATAACCTTCAGCAATCTACCCTTTCTGTCAGAGTATTGCTAAAGACTGTCGTTTTGTAATCTTTGCTTTAACTCTTTGACATGTGAAAATCTTCGAATTGTAGCCTTCTGGAAGTCGTCAGATTGTAACTTCCATCATCGGTGGTTGATGGGGGATAAGCTATCTATTGTGATTTTTAGACAGCCTACAGAACCCCCTCCAAAGTTTTCGAAAGTTCGCGGTTGACTGGGACGAATTTTCGGAATACTTTGGATCTTAACTCTGATCTTAGAGCTGTTAATTCCTTGTTGTAAAGGAGCCGTTCTCTGCACTTGCTTTGAAGGCATCTTGGTTGAAGGGATTTGCCACGTAGGACCTTTGTGAAGGTATGCGTCATAATCCTACTTCTGGAATGCGGGGGTGGGCCCCTGCGTTTTGAATTTGAGACGCGAGGCTGACTTCGGTGTTTTGAATTTGAAACCCGGGTGTGACCTCAGCGTTTTGAATTTGGAACCCTGGTGTGACCTCGGCGTCGTGATTTTTGTAGCGCAGGTCTGACCTCAGCGTTTTGACTTGAGGCATGGAAGTGGCTTCCGTGCATTTTTGACTAAGTTTTTGAAACTTGTATTCAACTTATTCGTTTCAAGTCTTGGCTCACGTCCATTAAGCTGGCGGGCCTGAAAACATGCATAGGATTTTTGGCAAACCCTCAGCCATCAACGGATTTGATAAGCCTTTACCGACTACCGTTTGAGTCGGGCTAGCATGTGGATTGTCTAAGTCCGTTCCACATGTAACGTTGTGCTAAGAGAATACTTATCGCTCTATTGAAGAGAGTCGATAAGTGAATATTTGTCAGAGGTGTAGTGTTAACGTGACAAGAAGAATATTGCTATGGAAGCAATTTTGAGGACTTATCGCTCTATTGAAGAGAGTCGATAAGTGGATATTTGTCAGAGGTGTAGTGTTAACGTGACATCTGTGGGGGAAAGAATATTGTAGCGTCTCATTAGGGAGGACTGCTGAATATCTTATCATCGGAGCGATGAATTGTGATACTTGTGATTTGAACAAGATTGTGGAATTTTATCAACCCATTTAAGAAGGGCTGATAAATTGGATATTTACCACTCTGTTGGGGAGAGTTAGTAAATTGATCATGACTTGAATGATTTTGAAGACTTATTGTTCTTCTGATGAGAATCAACAAGTGGATTTTGACAGAGGAATCATTGTTACAACTATGTAAACAAGACTCAGGCTCTGTAGGATATGACATCCGTCTGAGGTGTAGTATTAACCTGACGATGATTTAAATCCAATGTGGTCCTTTCGCTTGGGATAATTGTACTGCAAACAAGGTGACCTTGCGTTGAAGGTTCGAAACGCAGAATTAAGAACCATTGCAACGCAGGTCTAGGCCTGGCGTTTGGAAAATTTGAACGCAGAGGTAATTCTGCGTTAAAGTCTTACTCGACTTTATCCATTAACGTGTAATGATCACGTTTTAGAGTCCCAATCTGATTTAACAGCCCGACGGCTGTTATAAATAGCCCCGTAGGGTCACATCAAGAGTTATTCAACTCTTTTTGCCTTGCTTAGTTCCAAGAACGAGAATTCTCGTTTCTGTTGATTTTCTGCCAATTCTCTCCGACGAACTCCGTCTTCTCCGATTGAGATCACCCGCATGGCGCCCAGAAGGATGAGTTCGGGTTCCAAGAAGGTCGCCAAGGCGACTTCGGAGGCGCCGTCGGCCGAGACCACCGGCGATGTCGCTGCTTTGACGAGAGCTCCGACATTGCCGTCGCTGTCGCATGAACTTTGTTGCCGTGGTAAGGGGCGGCTATGGCAACTTGTTTCGACAAGTTCTCTGAAAACCCTAGATGGGTTCTCCTCAACGAGGAAGATGACTCGTTCTCCATCAGAAACGCAGAGTTACGGCTCTGTATTACAAATTGGAAACGCAGACTTAATACTGCGTTTAAAGAACATAAAGTTAATTTTCTATGTCAAAACTTGGGAGCACAGAGTTTAGGGCTCTGTGTTAAAATTGGAAACGCAGGCTTAAGACCGCGTTTAGGAAACATAGAGTTAATACTCTTTGTTAAAATTGGGAACACAGAGTTTAGAGCTCTGTGTTAAAAAAAAAATTGGAAACGCAGGCTTAGAATTCTGCGTTCAAGTGTTGTAACGCAGGATTTAATCTCCGCGTTCAGGTGTTATAACGCATTGATACCTGTGATTTGAATTTGATTTTGAAGACTTAGTGTCTTGCTGGGGAAGATTGCGATTTGAGCAGTTTTGAGGACTTATAATCCTATTGTCAAGGATTGATAAGTTGATTGTTGTCAGAGGTATCTTGTTAACGTGAAAAATTGGGAGTGATGCAAGCTGCATTCATACTCTGTGGGGTGATGATCATCAGAAGTGTAATGTTAACTCGACGATATGAAAGATTCGTTACTCTTAATCCAGTGGATTCCAAGTAACCAACCCCCAGTCTTGATTAAGACTTAGCAGGGGAATAAAAAGAGGTAGATAAGGCACATTGCCTAGTGAGGCACTATCCATGAAGTCAAAATAGAGGCACATCACCTGGTAGGCCATTATCTGATGAGTTTGACTATCAGAGGTAACGGTTAACGTGATAGTTTTTTGTGGACCCACCATCCTGTTTGAAGAGGATTGGTGGGGGAATTTGGAGAAAACAGACTATCAGAGGTGATCATTAACGTGATAGTTTTAGTGGACCTGTCATCCTGTTGAAGAGGATTGGCAAGTTGAGGGACTATCAGAGGTAGATGTTAACATAATAGTTTTGGTAGATTTTATGGTTGACAGAGGTATTCTATTAAACATAACAACTCAGAAAATTTATTACTCAGAATCCAATGAACTACAAATAAATCAACCCCCAGTCTTGAATAAGTGCATGGGGAAAAAGGGTAGACATGGCACGTCGCCTAGTGGGCCACTATCTAACGAGTTTGACTATCAGAGGTAGTTGTTAACGTGATAGTTGTTGGACCCGCCCTCCTACTGAAGAGGATTGGCTGCAGCATCCGTGGTATCTTCTGGTTCTGACTGAGAAGATTGAGCTTGGTTCGATTGCTCAGGAGAAGATTGGGCTTGGTCCGATTGCTCGGGTTGATCTTGCCCACTTTGTTCTTCAGCTTTGATCCTGGCAATAATCTTCTGAGCCTGTTCGCCTTGAGAGATCAGTTGTCTCCAAGAACGACATTCTGCAACCCCTATTCGAGCTAGGATGTTGGTCTGCAGGTTGTGTCGACAGGTCTCTACTAAGGTAGACTGTGTCATACCTGACGAACACCGGAGAGCCATGGTTCGGAACCTTTTAACGAAGGCTTTGACGGACTCCCTCTTCTTCTGCTTAGTGGCGAGAAGGATATGGATGGAGACTTCTGTATCCTCTTCAAAGAATCTTGACGAGAAGAGTCTCTCTAGATCTGTCCACTCTTGGATACATCCTGCGGAAAGTTTCATGAACCATTCAAAGGCAACCCCCTTGAGGGTGCCTATGAACAATCGAGCCAGTACGGCGTCGTTTGATATCACATTCCCAGTCTGTGACTTGAAATGATAGATATGTTGGTTCGGTGATCCCGTGCCGTCAAAAGCTTGTAGCGTCGGGACTTCAAATTTTGGAGGATAAGGGGCTGCGTCCCATTCGGCAGGGTAGGGCCTGACAACTCCCTCATCTTGGAGCTCGCTTCTGTTAGCAATGACATTGAGGCGGGCTTCCAATTCCTCGATTTTAGCCGACTGAGGATTTTGCTCATACTCCGTCTCTCTTCCTTCATCAGAGGAAGATTCCAGGTTGTGGGCTTCTTGGTCAGAAGCCGTGTCATCAACCATTTTTCCCTTCCCTTTGCTTGTGTGAGGTCGGGACGAAGACGTTCTTTCCCTTCGGGAAGATTCTTGCCTGAGTGGCGAATCTGTCTTCTGAGATTTGGCCTTGTCTGCGACGAGTTGAGTCAACAGGGCCAGGAGTTCATTGATGGCCTCTTGCTGAGATTTGAGCATGGCCTCCTGCTCATCAAGTCTCTTCGCGAGATCTTCATGGTTTCCCGTCATATAAGCGTAGCTCTCATGTTCAACAAAAGAGCTTGATGACTGGGACTCTGCAATGGCTGAGTGTTCATCATTGGAATTGGTTTCCCTGGCTAAACTCCGATAGTTGACAGGGGGAATGGCTCCTGTTCGCGTCCGAGTATGTTGATAAACTCCATCAGACTTATTCAGGAAGTCTTTCAAGCCAGGAGACTGATCGTTCTCTGACTCATCGGAACTAGGAACTGATGATCTCCCTCTGCCGATCATGTTAGAAGTGACTCTAAGGTATTCATCCTCAGAAGTCTTCTTCTTGTGTGAACGCCGTCGTTGGTTGGGTAAAGCAACGTTCGTAAATTGGTTGAACACCAGCAGTTGGGCCGCATATGAGCAGCATTGGCGTCCCGAGAGGACCGTAGGAATCAGTCGTTCACATTGAAATGAACGAATGACTTGTTGCATCGATCTTTCTCTCGATGTGAACTCTCTCGAATCTGTTATAAAGATTCGAGGAGAATTACTCACTGATTGTGAGGTTTGAACTGGAACCCCCAGTCCATGATTGGACAGGACTGGCTCTTGGTGAATATGGATCTGGTTGAGATGCCTTGAATCCATAAACTTCTTATATCCGCCCCTCAACCTAGTCGCGCTACGCAGAGAATTCGGGGGTCTCGCTGCCCGGTCAGCGAGTCGGGGGTCCAGGGGGAGACGCGAAGGTCGCGTTTGGTACGAAGATCGCGTTTGGCGCTTGAAACACAAAGGTCGCGTTTTGGTTTGGTAACGCGAATGTCGCGTTCTTCAGTGTTGACGCGAGGGTCGTATTTTGACTAAAAAACGCGAAGTTGAAGTTCGCGTTCAACGAAGGCTTGAGGTCCACATTTTGGTTGTAAAACGCACCATTGAGGGCCACGTTCAGTCTGGTTCTCGCGAAGCTCATGTTTGGGCTCATAAACGCGAAGTTCAGGGTCGCGTTCAGGCTCACGAACGCGAATCTCGCGTTGGTTGGAGGATCGATTTTCTCGAAGTTGTACTTGTCGTCGAGATCTTCTTCTTCGTCGAGCGGCGTTCTTGTTGGCCTGTTTTAAGGTCTCTGCAGCGATGTCGTCGACAGAGTTGGTCGCTGTTATGGGCCTTTCGTGACCCGAGAAACGTCGCTTTGGCATGAACGCAGAGCCTTCAACTCGGTGGACGAGTTTGGCCGAAGCTGAGCCCACTCCTTCGGAGGAGGGGCTGTTCGAGCATTCTTGGTTGAAGGAGAAGGCTTCCTTCGGCATAGGAGCAACAATTGGAGCTTTAGTCTCCTTGGAGACTTTGTGGATCTTGCGCATAGCCTTGGGGCTAAGAGATCCGGATGAGAGAGCCTCCTCAAACTTGGCTTGATCAAACTCAACCATGAGAGTTTCGACGGTTGTTCCAGTGAGATGAACGTCGGATTGCGCCACCACTTCTTCGTCAGAGAAGCTTATCCCCAGCAGAGTCGCCATCTTTTGTTTGTGGGAAATTTTATAGTAAAAGAAACGAAGGAATGTGGCTTGACGACGCGAGGGTCGCTGTGGCTTGACGACGCGAGGGTCGCCGTGGCTTGGCGACGCGAGGGTCGCCGTGGCTTGGCGACGCGAGGGTCGCTCACATTTCCAAAGTGGTGACGCGGGGATGACATCCGCGTCTCAGAATGAGCTATTTGACTTGTAGCTTCTTCTGTGGTGCATTGCAAGGACCGTTGTTCAGTAATCCTGGCTTTAACTGTTGTGGAGTGTGAAAGTCGTCAGATTGTAACTTTCACTGTAGATTGTGAAGACTGCTGAATAGAGTTTTCATCCGTCGTCGTGAAGGTCGTCAGATTGTAACCTTCTGGAAGTCGTCAGATTGTAACTTCCATCATCGGTGGTTGATGGGGGATAAGCTATCTATTGTGATTTTTAGACAGCCTACAAAAAGCGTTCAGCGATTTGGGAGACGGGGAAAGCTTGCACCGAGGTATATTGGACCCTTCCGGATTTTGGAGCACATTGGAGCTGTGTCATACAGACTAGATCTTCCAGCATCGATGTCTAGTATACATAATGTATTTCATGTTTCTATGCTCAAGAAACACTTGCATGATGAGGAGCAGCAGTGAGTATTGGATGAACCAGAGATTGAGCTTTAGGAGGATTTGACTACTGTTGAGACTCAAGTTTGTATACTTGCCAGGGAGGACAAGAGGCTTAGAAACAAGGTAATTCCTTTGGTGAAAGTTCAGTGGAACCGAAGAGGCGTTGAGGAGATTTCTTGGGAGCGCGAGGAGGACATGCGTCGCAACTATCCACACATATTTGAGCAGGTAAATTAAATCTTCTTGTATGACTTATATATGGCTTATAGATTCAATTATGGCGATGTTTATACTTAACACTAAAATGAGGGTATTACCACTTATCTCCTAAGTACTCGGAACATATGGTATATATATGAGGGGTTCCTTGTTTGGATTTTTCGCTCGATGTACTTGTTCCATTTAGTTAGGGGTTAAGTGGGGGTATTTACATTTTAGATGGTTAAGTGAGGACATCAAAGATGATCTTCGAGAGCATGAAGATGCTATGTAGCGCTACTTTCTGTATTTATTGAGGAAGTGGATTTATTTATGTGTATGATTATTTGTATGATTATATTTAGATTTAATGCTAGAATGAGGATATTTCTGCTCAATTCTTAATCTTTTGGAACACATGATATATATATGGGGGGTTCCTTGTTTGGATTTTTTGCCCGACGTACTAGTTCCGTTTGATTAAAGGTTGAGTGGGAATATAGTTATCCTGGATTGTTAAATATAAATATCGCTATATGCTTGTCTAGAGTAATAATATTTGTTTGAGTATGATTTCTGAATTGATGAAATTCTTTTAAGGAGGGGAAGAATGTAAAACCTCGTATTTTTGTTAGAAGTATATGTGAATTATTGGTGATAGATAATTCTATTGTGGTAAATGACTTGAGGTCATAAATATACTTGATAACAAGTTATCAGACATGTATGAATATATTTTTATAGAGTTTTGTGTATTGGTTTTGGCAAATTAGCAAAAACATAAACGGATCTGGAAAATGTCTGCTCAGTCGACTTATGAGTCAACTTATGAGTTGACCAGTGAGTCGACTAATGAGTCAACCTATGAGTCGACTGACGGGCTGATTTTCAGTTTTTCTTTTTATTTGCGGGTTGGTTTGGTTTTGTTTCGGGTTTGACCGCTTATATAAAAATCTCTCCTACCAGAAACCAACACTAAAACCCATCAGATATCAGAGAAACCCTAGCCCCCTCTCTCCCCTAAAACCCTAGCTTCGTTGTTATAGACATTTTTTGGGATTTTCGAAAGAATTTTATCGGGTTTTGGCGAAGTGCAGCGAAGGGAATCTTTCTCTGTCGGATTCAGGAGCTTTACAGCATACCAGAGGCGAGTAACATCTCGCCCAGCCCTCACCCACTATTTGTATAGTTTTCTTTGAGTTTTTATTTTGGGTTTTTGAGCCTAAAACGTATTTTTGTGCATAAAAATAGATGCTTCACGTTATAAGCTACAAGATCTATATTTTTCAGTTAATAAAAAGCTCACCAACGTTTTTGTAATGTAGATCCAGATATGGAATTAATTTTAAACATGGGTTTCATGTGATTTAATGTTTTTAATACGTTTTTAAACATGAATAAATATGTTTAGGGTTTTAATGTAAGATATTACATGCAAATCTCTCGTTTCTGTTGATACACATGTGTTAGAATCAGAAATATGTTGCTTGACATGACGAAAAAGAACTTTAGTTTAACGTTTTTGTAGATAACCATCATATGCAGCAAAACTGGGGATTTTCTGCTCAGTCGACCAATGAGTCGACTCATGAGTCGACTTATGAGTCGACTGATGAGTCGACCAATGAGTCGACTGAAGGGAAAATTAACAGTTTTGTGTTTTGTTCTGGTCGACCAATGAGTCGACCAATCCCAGTCGACTCATGAGTCGACTGATGAGGAATTTTCTAGTTTCCTCGGCTTGGATCTGTTTGGATTGTTTCATTTTAACTGAAATTGTTTATGCTTGTTTATTATTGTTACGTGCTTTAATATGAATGAGGAGTCACCTTAAATAACGGGTATTAGAAATTATTGTTTAACCTGTATCTTTGCATATGAGATGACATGCGGACACGGGTTTAGGTTTGCACACCGAGACACGTGAGAAATTAGGATATATGCATCTGTTCATATATTTCATCTAGTCTATGTGTTAGGCAATTATGATGTGTAGTCCATGTGTTGGACATTAATCACATTCAATCCATGTGTTGGACAATCTTCATATGCAGTCCATGTGTTGGACATCCACTACATCTAGTTTTAGTCCATGTATTGGACATCAGTTTAGACCTTGAAATTGACACCTATACTTGCATAGGCCGGACATGACACTTATATGGGTGGTGACATGACCTGGTATTTAAGTTCTGAGATGAGGTTGTCTTCTTTTATTATTATTCATGTATTAGATTTTGGGTTTGGTATTTAGGGATTTACAATTTGAGCTACATGGTATATACATGAGGGTTTCCTTGTTTGGATTATTTCGCTCGACGTACCTATGCTCGTGTTGTAATTTCCTAAATACTAAAATCCTCTTATGCATAGGTATTTACAATTTGAGCTACATGGTATATACATGAGTGTTTCCTTGTTTGGATTATTTCGCTCGACGTACTCATGCTCATGTTATAATTACCTAAATAGGATCAGTGATTTTATATATATATTATAACTGTATTTTCTGTATACAACGAGCCCTTTCCCTTGGGGTTGGTTGTGATGTTGCTCGCTAGCGCTTTGACGCTCGTTGTCCCTCCCCCTTTCAGGTAACGAGCCAGGAGCCTGGAGAGTCGCTGGTTGATGGCGACGCACTTTAGCTTCAGCCGTTTATTATAGTTATATTTTTCTTTTGAACTCCACTGTAGACTTTTGTTAGACATTTGAGAGTTTATTCTAGAAGTTATAAAGGTTGTGTGCCTTATTTCTTTTTATTCGGACATTTATAGTTGAGACTTGTTGAGAAGTTCTAGTTTATTCATTTCAGATATTGACTTGTACTTCAGTATGTTAGATGATTTGAGACTTGTTGAGAAGTTCTAGTTTATTCATTTCAGATATTGACTTGTACTTCAGTATGTTAGATGATGAAATACTAATTTGATCTCTATTATTTCGTTAGATGATGAAATACTAATTTGATCTCTATTATTTCATCAGTTGACTCTTGTATTATCTTTTACTTGTTTTTGTAGCTACACCTGTTATTGACTCTACTAGAGAGATAGTAATTGTAACGGTGAAACATGTTATTACACGGTGTGGTGCATGACAGGTTTGACATTCTTAGTTTTACCTTGGACTGCAGCCTTGTGTGAACCTAGGGGCGTCACAATGAATGATGATACTATTGTAATACTATTACTTAATCGTCCTGGCGAAATAGATTTTTATCTCCCTATTCTGGATACATGAAATGGCGATACTTTTATAATACTCTTACTCAATTGTCCTACGACAAATAGGTTTTTATCTCCCTATTCTGAATACATAAAATGACGATACTTTTGTAATACTCTTACTTAATTGTCCTGCGGTAAATAGGTTTTTATCTCCCTATTCCGGATACATGAAATGACGATACTTTTATAATACTCTTACTCAATTGTCCTACGGTAAATATGTTTTATCTCCCTATTTCCGGATACGTGAAAAATGACTATACTCTCACATATGTATTCATCAGCTCAACGTGCGATAAAAATATGTTAACATAACATAATCTAAGTGTATGTGCACATTGTTAGACCCTAGAGGGGGGGGGGGGGGGGATTAGGGTCTTATGCTAATCTAATCTGATTATATGTCAATTAAAATTAATTAATGAGTTATCCTAGCAAGTATGAAATACAACAAGATATATGAGCTAGGATAAGCAATGTAAACAATGAGATATATCCTATATGATGAAATATATATACAAGGATATATAAACTAATACAAGGGTGATATAATCAAACTACAAATGTGATAGTGTGCAAATAAACAATGCAAACACATAATATGATTTCACCGATCAACGTCCACTCCTCACACTCGGTTTTTTAGTTCACCGAAAACTTCACAACACACTCGGTTTTCTAGCTCACCGAAAACCTTACAATCTCACAATGTAACAATACAACAAATGATTGTTCTCTAATATGGATGAGAACTCAATTAGGCTCAACTCAATGTTACTATCTCTCACAACCCCAAATATATTATGAATGCAAATACAATAAGCTCAAGTGGGTGTGTGTAACAATGAGATTAATCAAATCTAAACTCAATATGAAACTAGCTTTAATAAGATGATAATCAAACAAATAAATATAAAGCTAGAAAAGAGTTTAGAAAACTTCTCAATAGATGACAAGAGATGGAGGAAGAATAGTTGATTGCTCAAACTCCAATAGATGATCTCCTTAAGCTCTTGTGGAATTTTCTTCACAAACAAACTCTTGAAACAAACTTAAAAACCCTTCAACAAACTTGTAAAACTCTTTTTAAAACTCTCTTAAACATCCATAAGAAACAATGAAAGTTGAGGGCTTTTTATAGCCTCTTAAACCAGCCACAAACCCCCAAAAACCGAAAATATCAAAAACTAGCCGTTACTAGCCGTTATAGGCTGAAAAGACCAAAATACCCCAAATTCCAGCATTCTGGAAATTTGCGTATCTGACTTTATAAAATCAGTTAAAAATAGTAAATCAATTCCAAAAATCATGAAATGTTGTGGGAATGTTCTAAACATGTATATGAACATGTTAGAGAAAGAATTTCTGAAAATTCATTTCTTATTTGAGAGAAATAAATGTTTTAACACAGATATACAGTTTCTGAAAATCTGCTGACATACACGATTTTGTAAAATCAATTGGGCATAGTAAATCAACTCCAAAAATAGTAAACTTTTGAGGGAAGTTTATAAACATGTAGATAATTTGGCATATCTTTCTCTAGACAAACTTTTTTTAAGAATAATTTTTTTTTGGAAACTAGATTCATATAGATATCATTTGGCGCTGGTTTGGTTTAGTTTGGAGTTCATATGTTATCTCTAATTTTTAATTAAACGTTATATATGTGCAGCAGGTTTTCTACAAAATATATCATCTGTAAATTAAGTATATCTTTCTATAAGAAAACTATCTTTAGGAATGTTTTCTATTTTAAAATATAGATTCACATATCTTTCAATTGGCATTAGTTTGGTTCAATTTGGATTTTATTTGTTATTTTAAATTTCTAGTTAAACAATATATATATGCAGTAGTTTTTCTGTAGAACATAACAAGCATGATTATTTGTACAAGAAATCATATTTAAACCTTTAATCATGTTTAAAACATACTAAAATATATATAAAACATATAACAATACTTAAACTTTGATAATAACTTACTAAAATTATCTCGAACATAAATCAAACTCTTGTGTTAATCTAATTAGGGTTTTTCAACCTAACTAACCAAATTCTTCAATCTAAAGCATAACTTTTAACATATTAAACATAAACATGATTGCCAAACAACTTAGAAAAGATAGACATTTATTAAATCATATTTTTAACACTTAGGTATCACAAACCTAGGGTTTTCTCATCTTTAATCCACAATAGGTATCACAAACCTAGGGTTTTCTCATCTTTAATCCACATGTAAACTCAATTAAATGTCAAATTAGGATTTAAACATGATACATGTAAACTCAATTAAATGTCAAATTAGGATTTAAACATGATTAGAACATGATTAACAAGTTAAAAATGAAAATTTAAAGAATCCTAATGATCATGATCATGTTTCTATTATAAACAGTAAGCAAAACATGTAGATCTAACATTTGTTTAAGATCTAACAACAAAAATCTATTCTTTTCACATTAGATTAAGATCTAAGCAAGCATGTAAACACAATTTAAACTTCTAAACTAGGTATTTAACTATGGGGATGGGTTTGGATGTAAGTGATCTTTCCTTAATATCATGTGCAAGCCTCTAAAACAAATAGCAAGCAATCCACAAGCATAAACAACCCATTCTCCCTCGTCACACATTGATAATCTCGCCCTCGTGTCGGTGTTTTGCTTCACAAAGCTCTCTAAACTCATAAGAAAAAGATCTAGGGCTTTTGAGGGGAGAGGGTGGCTACTAGGGTTCATAGATATGATAAAAGAAAGGAATTTTCGTGAAAAATATAGGTATTTATAGAAGCAAACTCAAAACAAACATGTTTGACCCGAACCAAGAAACCTAGTCTGACTAGGAAAATAACCTTCGGTATTTTGCTGTAACTTTCTCATCCGACCTCGGAATGAGGTGATCTAAGATTTGTTGGAAAGATGTTAAAGAGATCTACAACTTTGTCTTTTATACTTTTTCATATTCTGACTGTATCATTATGCAAAACATAGAAACTCATAACTGATCATTATTCTCAGATTTTTACTCTTTTGGCCTTTGTGCATGTTTTGTGCATTTGCGCTCATATTTTCATAAATATACATTGAATTGATCTCAAATCAATTCTTATCATACTCAAATATCAAAATATGTTATTTTTTACTATATAACATATTTATCATTATTTATCATAAAATATTCAAATTTACAGGGTTTTACAGAATAAAAACAAAATACATAAAAATTCATGCCAAATAATCCCAAATTATTTATTAATTATGCATACAACAAATGAAAATATTTTCATTCTCACTTTATTCTGAATCGCATCCAAAAGTGAAAATTGAAATGTGTATTCCATTTCCGCACTCATTTCATTCTGTTCATTGCTCCATTTCATTCTCACTTGATCAATTCCTATGTGCCGAAGGAGGACGTAGGGACTTCAGCATACAATTATAGTGCATGTGGTGGACTGGATATTTGTACGTTCAGAGCTATTATTCACTCTCTATTTGGTATACAATTTAACTATATTATTAGTATTACAGTACATAGACAGTAGGAACTGGATACAACAAATTCAATTTAATTGTAGGTAGGTAGTAAAGTAACACCTCTAATTAGGGGTGCTAAACCGTATCCGTATCAGAGGAAATATCTATAACCGTATCCGTTAGGATGCGACTATGGTTGCTCAAATATATAACCGATAGGATATGGTTAAGGATATGATTTTGTAGTAAAATATCTGTATACGTATCCGAAATATCCGAATACATATTAGTCATACTCTTAGGATAGTTTCAATTCTTAAATTAAGATTTGTGGTTAATTTTGATGATTAAGATGTCTAATCTTACCTTTTTAGTTATAATGAAATATATTTTTCTCAATACTATCTAGTTTTTTCATATCCGTTTTGCATCCGCATACATATCCGCTTATATATCCGCATCTATATCTGTAGCCGTATCCAATTTTAGCGGATATGGATATAAATTTTCCTTACTAAGATATATCCGTATTCGTATTCCTATCCAAGATGAGTAGCGGATATGGATATGGTAAGTGTTGATGCTCAATATCACACAGCTAATTAATCAAGAAGAGGATGGTTGCGGGATGATAAAGGATGATGGAGGGCCCCGCTCCCTTCTTCGACTTTATGCCTAGTTCTTGAACTAGGATATCCGGATCCGCTGCAAAGACTAGAAGAACAAACCCGTAAGAGGGCGGGGACTAGTTCACTCGTGGTACCTCTAACGGTCAAGTCAGGTGGTGAGCTTGAGTGGAGTTTAAGGGAAAGTCCGAGGACCATTGAGGTCCTTGCAAGGAGTATTATTAGTTTTGATTTCTTAGTTTAATTTTACTAATATATCAAGAAGAAGGAGTAGCCGAGAGAGCCTAGCCTCTCTTTGTTCTTACCTCCCTCCCTCCTTTTATATTGGATCACTCTTGAGGTGTCGACTCTTGGCTTTCATTTGTTACGGGAGGACCGTTGTGGAGTGAGCAGGTTGGCTGCTAAATCATCCTCCACTTTAGAGATGTTGGCTGGCGACTGGAGAGGGAGTCACTTTAGTTCTGGAGAGGATGTCTCCACATTTTCTGGGAAGTGATTGAGAGCGTGGCAGAAGGCATGCTGGCATGCCGAATCATCTCTCGCCTTACAGGTGTCGGCTGGCGACCGGAAGGGAATTCACTTCATTATGGGAGATTGTGTCTCCGTATTTTTTGGGAAGTGATTGAGCTGACAAGTCATGGAGACCTATTTGGCCACAATCTGGATAAGGCTTGTTCGAAGTGGACTGAGGTGTTGACATATGCTCTGGAAGATAGACTTGAGGCCGGGGTTGAGTCTTCAGCTTAGTCAACAGCAGGGAGTGTCCCTTAAGTCATTTCTGAGAAATGCCCAGTGAGTGGTTGAGTGCCTTAAGTAGGGTCGTCTTCGATGATAGGGTCGACCGACACCGCCTTTCGCGTCAACTTCGGAGTGTCGGCTTGTTCGACTGGTTGGAATGTCATCTCTTCTCAGCTAATAACTATTTCTCGAGTCGATATAAAGATGTCGACTCGTCTGGGATATCAGGATCTCTCGTAGCGACTAATATCACCTCTATTGTCGACACCAGATCGTCGGCTTGATGAGTTGGTGGGGCCGAGGTCTCTGTGATTGTGCCATGGGTTTATCCCTTGATGAAGTACCAGGGTCGTGCAATTAGTCAGGATGGTTGAGTTGCACTGGAGGATTTGACCATGTGTTGTGCCTTGGGCTTACCTTGATAAAGAGCCAAGAGCTTGTTTATTCGACTGAGGAGTCGTTGTGCCTTGGGTTTATTCCTGATGAGGTACCAAGGTCTTGCAATTCGACTGAATAGTCGAATGCTTAGAATTCTTGAGAGTTGACTAGAGCTCTTATCGTATCATTTTGCAAATATCAGCATCTTGGGTGAGTGAACACCATAACAGTAAGCATCATATCCATGCCATATCCGGACCGTATCCACCCCTACCTTTAATGATATAAACCAAAATTTCTCAATTATATAGTAACTCTTCCATAATATTAATATCATTAATGACTATTTGGGAGGACATATATGACGTCAAATATATGCACTGAATGTCATGCTCTCAAATCTAGCAGTAAATCTTCTATATAAGACAAGTACATCGTCTCATATATATGACAACATACAAAAATGCCTATAAATACTATGACTCACTTGGTGAATCTCCAAGACATCAAACTAGATTTTTTTGAGAGAGAACATTTGTGACAAATGGCAACCAAAAACTCTACTACTTTCTTTGTAAAGCTCCCAATCGCCTTTTTGCTTATGTCCTTGCTTTTGTCAACATGTATGATGTTCATCTTTTAATTATTTTATTATTATTATTTTAAACTAATTAACTATTAACTATTGTTTTTCTTTCTCTTATTTTCCCCCTTTCAGTGGTTGTGGATGCTATTCATGTGGACGATGGAGAGTGGGCATATTGTCAGGGGCCATGTAGTAATTATCCAGATTGTAATAACTATTGCGCTAGCAATGGATTTCCCAAGGGGGGTAAATGCACAGTTGTGGCTCCCGGAGATCCTAACACTCAGTGTTGTTGTGCCAACTAACGCTTGAGTTGTAATTTGCATAAAATAATATACGGAATAATTGAAGCAGAAAAGATTATTTTCTTGTGTGAATCTGCTTTTTTCGCAAATTTTCTTTTGGACGAAGATTTTGTTTTATTTGTGCAAGCTTTGCTTCAAATCAGTTGGAGTATGGAGCTTTAAAATGCCTAGATTTGTAAGTTTGTGATAGCATGATTTAGTAAAGAACAAATAATCCCTATTCACATGTGGAAGTCAATCGTTATCTAAATAATAACAATAATCATATTATATCATATCATATCATACTTCTTATAAAAGAGCGAGTTTGAGAAAAACATTCTATGATCAATTTTACCCTTAACCATTTTTGATATTACATTTTAATGTTATCCTAACATATTCAAATAATTTAAAGGTAAAATCTTCAACCAAAATTTGATATTAAAAAGATCAAATAGTGGAACTAATTTTGTATCCTATTAAAAGTTGACATGTATCTAACTAATTCTATTTTCCTAAGAATTCTCATTAAATTAAAATTATTCATATCCATCACTAGAAATTCCTATTCATAAAAAAGTAGAAAATTCTGATAATCAAATCTTTGTTACTTCTAAATGTTTGCGTCGAAAATTGATGTATTCATTACGGTATTCATTACAACTTCGGTCGTTACAATGAAAACAAAAGGAGAGTCTTTTTATAAGACTTTTACACAATGAAAGAAATAAAAGATTACAACTTTCGTCAATACAAAAGCTGGGAGATCGTTTATCGGTCTACTGCTTGCGTGGGATCTTTGCCTGTTCCGGGGATTTTGATATCCGTGGACCGCCTTTGATCTAGATCCGGTTGATGGAAAATTCGACAAAGCTTCACCTTCACCGAGGTAGTATTTGATTGAAGCGCTGAAATCGACCAAGCAAAATCAGTAGCTCTTCTCGAGATTAAGACAAAGCCTAATCTCAAGGAACGGACGTACAGGCTTCAGATCCTTCGAATAGCTCCTTCTTTATGCTGGAGTTCGCCGGGATCTCGCTAACCCTCGCTGAAATTCGTGGCTCTTGACTCTGGAGTTCGACAGCACCTCCTCGTCTTGATAATAAATTCGCCCTCGCTGAAAGGAGGCCTTAGGCTGATATTTATAGGCCTTGGGTACGGTTATATAGATGAGAGCAAGTGATTTGACATTATCTTCAGTTAGTAACGGCATAACCACGTTTGTAGATGATATCTAGACAGTTAAGAACCTCTGGAACAGATAAATCCAGCGAAAACCACTTTAGAACCGCCAAAACGCATTTCGGGCTCCGGACTGCGTGGCGCGGGTCAGACAGATCCGACCCGTGCTTGCGCGGGTCGGTCTATTCTGTCCCGCGCTAGCGCGGGTTCGTCGCTTCTGCCGAACTTGTATGTTTCCTGACTTTTCTGATTTTCCGGGACTTGTAGTTTCCCCCGTTTTGTGTGATTGATCATCTTGTTGATTTGTATGCTCCGCGCGAGTTGACCGATGCGCGCGAGTTTGACCGATGCGCACGATTTGACTGACGTACGCGAGTTGATTGTTGGGCGCGCGTTTGATTGATGCGCGCGAGCTGATTGACGCGTGTGAGCGGATTGATTTGACGCACATGAGCTGATTGACGCACGCGAGCTGAATGATGCGCGCGTGCTAACTGATCGTTGGGCGCATTTGGACGCTTTGAGTTGATTGATGCGTGCGGGCCACTTGACGTTTGCCGTTGTGGTGGTTCATTGTCGTGTCATCAACGGTTTGCCGATTCGCTTCATGTGCTTGTCGGCGTCGGATAATCCTCTTCGACTCGGATAATAACGTTCATCGCCTTCTCTTTGTCTTGAGCTGTATTCAGGGACCTATAGGCAATTTTTGACGCCTACAGATACCTCCTCTAAAGAATTTCAGACTCATTCTTTTATAGGGGAGTCTGGAATGCTTTGGATAAGATAGGCCATTTCCTCAATCTCGTAGAGGGACCTGTGAACTACTTTAATTCTTGACTTCTTCAGTCTTCAATCTATTCATTGTTTCATCGAATAGATGAAGTTCTTCCGGCGCTGCGTTTATCATCTGACCGTTGTCGAAATCTTGAACTGAAATTGGTGTGTAAGTTTTTGAACTTAGCTCGTGCCATTGAGTTGACTTTGAACTGATCATCTCCGTTGAGAATTCATATCTGATTGTAATTGAAATCCTTAGAGTCATCTTTTGCCTTATTTTGGCGAAATTGCTGATGCGTTGACCGGCATTGACCTTTACTATAACGCATTGACCGGTGTTAACACAGTTTATACTCGTACGTTTACTAGAGTCTACACAGATTAAGCTCTTAAGGCATTGGAGCATGACGGTCCCAAATGTTAGGCTGCATTACCAACTATTAAAGCTGATTCATCTGCATGTATGGATCTTATCCTGAAGTTGTTGGATGCACAAGTCATGAGACCAACTAATGAAGCTGATGCGTCAATGACTCGTATTTATAGAATTTTTGGCAAAATCTCAGCCATCAACTGGTTTGATAAGCCTTTACCGACTACCGTTTGAGTCGGGCTAGCATGCTGATTGTTTAAGTCCGTTCCGTATGTAACGTTATGCTAAAAGAGTTAACTCTTTTAGTGCTACGATATTGAATACGTAGACTTCGTCTTTCTTCTGTGAAAAGACTAAACAACAACGTGTATCAGACGTAGACTTAGGATTTTTAGCAAATCCTCAACCTTCAACGGATTTGACGTGCCTTTACCGATTACCGTTTGAATCGGGCTTGCATGCAGATTGTTTAAGTCCGTTCAGCATGTGACGTTGTGCTAAGAGAGTTAACTCTCTTAGTGCTACGATATTGAATACGTAGACTTTATCTTTCTTACGGGAATAGACTACCCGACAACGCGTGTTAGGCGCTGACTTATCCCTACTTAGGCTTTGGGTTAAAATTCCCCGTGCGTGTGAAGCACGGATTTTGGTGTTATGAACAACAACCTGCCACAATGTCGAATATGTGGGCTTTTGTTCTTTTTACGGTTAAGACCTAACCGGCAACGCGTGTTAGGCGTTGACTTATCCCTACTTAGGCTTCGGGATAAAATTCCCCGTACGTGTGAAGCACGGATTTTGGCGTTATGAATAACAACCTGCCACAATGTTGAATATGTGGGCTTTTGTTCTTTTTAAGGTTAAGAACTAACCGGCAACGCGTGTTAGGCGTTGACTTATCCCTACTTAGGCTTTGGGATAAAATTCCCTGTGCGTGTGAAGCACGGATTTTGGCGTTATGAATAACAACCTGCCATAATGTCGAATATGTGGGCTTTTGTTTTTTTTACGGTTAAGAACTAACCGGCAACGCGTGTTAGGCGTTGACTTATCCCTACTTAGGCTTCGGGATAAAATTCCCCACGCATAAAAGGTATGGATTTTTGTTGCTACGATAGTGAATATGTAGACTCGGTCGTTTTTTTACGGGAACGGACCACCCAGCAGCACGGGTTAAGTGCTGACTTATCCCTACTTAGGTTTCGGGATAAAATACCCCAGACTGGTATTCTAGTGTCTTTTTCAATCGGTGAAAGACTAAACCGGCAACACGTGTTAAGCGTTGACTTATCCCTACTTAGGATTCGGGATAAAATTCCCCATGCATAAAAGACATGGATTTTTGTTGCTACGATGCTGAATACGTAGACTCGGTCATTTTTTACGGGAATGAACCACCCAGCAACGCGGGTTAAGCGCTTACTTATCCCTACTTAGGCTTTGGGATAAAATGCCCCAGACTAGATTCTGGTGTCTTTTTTAATCGGTGAAAGACTAAACCGGCAACGCGTGTTAGGCGTTGACTTATCCCTACTTAGGATTCGGGATAAAATTCCCCGTGCGTGTGAGGCATGGATTTAGGAGTTGAGAAAGTGGCGTCTTCTCTTGGGGCAAAGACGAACTGATACGGGAAAGGAAGAATTTTATATTCTATCTCCCAAAGCTGAAGAGGAAGAATTTTATATTCTATCTCCAGTTGGAAAGGAGACTCGAGGTGGGATCTCCACCCCTAGAATCCGGGAAGGCGAAACTAAGAGTGGGATCTCCACTCTGAGAATCAAAAAGATTCGGATAACCCTAACTGTCGGAAGGTTTGATTATCGAACTAAATGTGTGTTTCTTGTTTATCGAGAATGAATTGTTGTTTTGGCCCTAACTGTAGGAAGGTTTGACCAAGCGGGAGTTTGAGATGATCCTAACCGTAGGAAGGTTTGATCACTCGATTTGAAAGTGGACCTCTTGTTCATAGAAGGAATCAAAAGGAGATTTTGGCTGTGGTCCTAACTGTAGAAAGGTTTGACCAGGTGGGAGGTTTGAGACGACCCTAACTATAGGAAGGTTTGATCGCTCGATCTGAAAACGGACCTCTCGTTCATTGAAGGAATCGAGAGGGGATTTTGATTGTGGTCCTAACTGTAGGAAGGTTTGACCAGGTAGACAGTAGGAGTGAGAGTACAAATCATAGAGGGAGTGTTGACTTGTACCGATTACTCAATAGGGATTCTTGGTGTTAAGTGATAAGAACTTAACACGAAGGGGTTTGACAATTCGTCAAGGATTAAGACATTAGAATTCTGAGTACTATGTCCGGACTCTAACATTAAGGATGTTGAGTGCACAGATACAGTGAAAGTTTGAGCGGATTTAACCGGAAGGAATTTTGATGGTCCCACCGTCAATTAGTCTGATCGGTGGGGGTTTCGTGGTGGGAGACTGTGAGTCATCAAACACCAATGAGAGTTTTGTGAGGAAAAATTGATCTAATGAAGTGATCGAATCTCATCTCAGCAAAAGAGTGTTTGGAAGTCATAGTAGGAGTTTAGTGTTTATCACTTTGTTCATAATGATCGGGTTATCCCTAAGAATATTACATTTAACATCCTTTTGGGAACTTCCCGTTACATGAATTATCTACCCCCAGCTTTCTTTGCAAAACTGGGTGTAGTGAGGAGTACGTTATCCTCAGTCGCATGTTCGGGTTATCCTTAAGAATATATGATTCTCTAGGAACTTTCCGTTACATAAATCATCCACCCCCAGCTTTCTTTGCGAAACCGGGTCTAACATTGTACTTAGCTGGATGACTGAGAAGCAGTTTATATTCGTATACTCTTTGGAGTGTGAGAAGGAGCAGTTTATACTCTTATACTTGTCGGAGTCTTCATTCGACTCAATTGAGCGATATAACGCCGGCTTCAACCAAGGTTTGGATGCTATTTTTGAGAGCGAAGCAAGCCTTGGTGGGGTGAAGGATCCTCCTGTGGTATGCACAGTACTTTGGATCCGAAATGTTATCAGCTTCCTCCTGATTTGCGATAGGTGGTAGCTTGATCTTATTGTTTTCAAGGAGAGATTCGAAAATGGTTGGAACATCTTCGTCCTTGAAAGAGTACTCTTTTTGGAGTCTTGGGTCCGAAGTCTTTTGCTGCCTTCGGGATTGTTGTTGTGATGTTTGATTAGTACCAACAGTAACTACAGGTGCCTTGCCCTTACCACGGGAGGCGAAGTTCGAGCTCGGAGGATTAGCCGTCGGTTGGCTCCTCTCGGCCTTCTTCCTTCGGAGGAAGCGTTCGGCTTGTTCACCGCGCACCTTCAAGTATTTCCAAGTGTTGAACGGTGCGACTCCCATAACTTCCAATATCTCAATAGATAGGTTGTTATGACACGTCTGGAGGATGAAGTCCTCCTTGATCGGATCTCGGCAGTTCATTGCTTTATTCCGGAAGCGCTTGACGAAGTCGTCGACTGTCTCATCATCTTCTTGTTTCTCATCAAAAAGTGTCCTGATGGATACCTCGTCGTCGTTGTCAAAGAAATTGCCGAGGAATGAGCTCTCTATATTGTCCCAGTTGTTAATACTTCCGGGCTTGAGACAACGGTACCAATCGAAGGTCGGCCCGTGAAGGGTACCAACGAATGACCGAACCATCAAAGCTTCATTGCCGGAGATCATGCCCAAGTGGGACTTGAAGTAGATCAAATGCTAAGTGGGCGAACCCTTCCCATCAAACATCGTGAAGTTAATTAGGTTGAACTTCACCGGGTATGCTATTGAATCCCACTCTCTTCGGTAGGGACATACAATGTCGGTCCTTTTCACCTCTCGAGCAGACATTAGCACGTTGATTTTGCTCTCGAGATCTTTTATTTTTTTATCCTCGCTCGTATCGGGCCTAGGATGATTCTTAAGAGGAATAACTGGACCACCCCCAGTGTTGTCGTTTTTAGTAAGACCACCCCCAGCGTTCTGGTCAACGGGAGGGTCATCAGCATTGATGTATTCATCCATGTCTGAATCGCTAGCTGCTTAGCTAACATTGTTGCGATGACTGGATTCACCTAGCTGATTTGACAAGGCTCGGATCTGTTGGTCATACTCTTCCCTCATCCACCGCATAGCCATTTCCATTTCAATCTTGAATGCCTCTTTCTGCTTGGTTAGAGCATCCTTAAGAATTTTGGCGATTTGCTCGGTGTTGATCATGAACACTTCGTGGGATTGTCCCGGACTGGATACCGTATTATCAGAAGCGATTGCCGAGTTAGCATCTGATGCTTCATCATCCGAGGATAATCCCCTCTGTATTCTCTGATAATCTCTTTGTCTAATGGTTCCCGATTGCAACCGGGTCAGACGATGCGATATAAGCGGATCAGAGCTAGAAGGTCGAATCGATTTTCCCTTATCAACCATATTGATGGTAACTTCTGGGGGTTCGTCACCTTGAACGACTGATCGTTTCTTACGGAGACGCTTTGGTTTGGACTTAGCCTTTCCGTTGGAGATCCTTTCAAATACCGAGACCCTCTGCGGAGTCGTCTTGGGGCAGCTACACGCTAATAATACTGCCCTGATAAGTTCGACGCACGGGCAGTGAGATTTTTTTCTCGGGTATATCTCTCCCGAGACTTGTTAATACCCCCATCCCGATAGTATAACTCATCGGTCAGATGATCGGAGTAACCTATCGTGTGTTGACACGACTCCCCTGGTATAACGTTATCATCATCAGATGAATACGTTTCTTTTAGGGGATTTACCGCTTTATTAGCATTCTCAAGAGTTACGTGTTTAGAACTATGCTTTTGGGAGCGCAGGATCTCAACAGGCTTCTGGTTTTGGATATACACTCCCAGGCGGGTGGGAACCGAAGTTTTCCCTTTATGAGAAAGCTTGAAATTGTTGCGAGGGCGTGTGCGACCCCCAGCTCGACGAGTCGCTCGGGGTGCAATCGCCGGACCTAAGCGTTCTTCGATCAGAACTTTGTCTCAATCCTCGTGCAAAGGACCCAGGTGATCGACTATCCTCACCTTGAATCGGGACAAATCCACACTATCACTGTGCTCCGCCGGAGGTGTGGAACTCAAAGGGATCGACGAAACATGTGCATAACATCTTCTATCTTTACCCTGGCGCGGGTCAGACTTGAGTGACCCGCGGGTTGGAGGGTCGGATCCAGGTGACCCGCAAAGTGGAGGGTCGGATTTGGGTGACCCGCAAAGTAGAGGGTCGGATCCAAGTGACCTACGATTTGGAGGGTCGGATCCAAGTGACCCGCGAAGTGGAGGGTCAGATCCAAGTGACCCGCGAAGTGGAGGGTCGGATCCAAGGGACCCACGATTTGGAGGGTCGGTTCCAAGTGATCCGCGTTTTGGAGGGTCGGATCCAAGTGACCCGCGATTTGGAGGGTCGGATTCAAGTGACCCGCTTTTCTCGATCTTTTCGGCTGTCGTCTTGGACTTTGGCCTCCAAACTTTGTGCAGTTTTTGTGGCTTCTTTTCCACTTCTTCCCTCTGCAACTTTTTGGTCTCTTACGTAAGAATTCGCGCGTGCGCAAGAAGTGCGCAAAGCTTTTTGATCCGCTCCTCAAGAGTTGAACGGGTCCTTTTGACTTGTACCCATTCAATTATTGGTGATTCGGAGGAGAGGGCATTTGTCCGCTGTTAGGGCGCTTGGCGTTGCCTAATTTTCAGATCCGCCTCGTAATGGATCCCGTCAATTGACTCCAAAGCCCTAACGAGTTGGCGCGCAAGGCGTTGGCGCTGCCTTTGGAGAGCTCTCTTTGATAAAGTGGGTACGCCTTCTGTACTCAACTCCTTGATTGAGGAGGAGTTCAGATCTGTAGATACGGACTCGTTGGAGGCCGGAAGGGCGTTGCAAGGTTCAATTACCGCAGCAACGGGGGCGTTGATCTTCCTGCGCTTGCGAGAAGCAGAGGATCTGGAGGAGGAGGACGAGAGGTATGTAGGCGTCTAAAAATGCCTATAGGTATTCGCACACAGCTCAAGACTGAGAGAAGACGACGAACGTCATTATCCGAGTCTAAGAGGATTATCCGACGCCGACAAGCGCCTGAAGCGAAACGGCGAATCAAGTAGCCTGCGCGCTCAACAGTCAGCTCGCGCGCACCAATCAGCTCGCGTGCGTCAATCAACACGCGCGGGTCAATCAGTTCGTGCGCGTCGGTCAACACGCGTGCATCAATCAACACGCGCGTATAAAGCACGTTCGACAATCAATCCCACAACGAAGTGTGCAAGTTAACAAAACGGGCAAACACGCAAAACGGTGGAAAATACAAGTCCCGGAAAGACCAGAAAACACCAGAGCTCAGCAAAGATTCGAAACACCGCGTCCGCCAACACGCGTGCATCAATCAACACGCGCGTATAAAGCACGTTCGACAATCAATCCCACAACGAAGTGTGCAAGTTAACAAAACGGGCAAACACGCAAAACGGTGGAAAATACAAGTCCCGGAAAGACCAGAAAACACCAGAGCTCAGCAAAGATTCGAAACACCGCGTCCGCACGGGTCGGACCGCGTCGACCCGCGCCCGCGCGGGTCGGCCAAGTCCGACCCGCGGCGGCGCGGGTCGGACAAAGCCGACCCGCGGCGGCGCGGGTCGGACAAAGCCGACCCGCGCCCACGCGGGTCGGCCAAGTCCGACCCGCGCCCACGCGGGTCGGCCAAGTCCGACCCGCG
>NC_033800.1:84130094-84176876 GCF_001876935.1 Asparagus officinalis
CCAATCTGCAGGTCACCAAAATCCGACCCGCCAATCTGCAGGTCGCCCAAATCCGACCCTCCAAATCGCGGGTCACTTGGGTCCGACCCTCCAATCTGCAGGTCACCAAAATCCGACCCGCCAATCTGCAGGTCACCAAAATCCGACCCGCCAATCTGCAGGTCACCAAAATCCGACCCGCCAATCTGCAGGTCACCCAAATCCGACCCGCCAATCTGCAGGTCGCCCAAATCCGACCCTCTAAATCGCGGGTCACTTGAATCCGACCCGCCAATCTGCAGGTCACCAAAATCCGACCCGCCAATCTGCAGGTCATCAAAATCCGACCCGCCAATCTGCAGGTCATCAAAATCCGACCCGCCAATCTGCAGGTCATCAAAATCCGACCCGCCAATCTGCAGGTCATCAAAATCTGACCCGCCAATCTGCAGGTCGCCCAAATCCGACCCTCTAAATCGCGGGTCACTTGGGTCCGACCCTCCAATCTGCAGGTCACCAAAATCTGACCCGCCAATCTGCAGGTCGTCCAAATCCGACCCTCCAAATCGTGGGTCACTTGGGTCCGACCCTCCACTTTGCGGGTCACCCAAATCCGACCCTCCACTTTGCGGGTCACTTGAATCCGACCCTCCAACCTGTCGGTCACTTAAATCTGACCCGCGCCAGAGTCAAGGCAGAAGATGTTCTACACCTGTTTCGTCGATCCCTGTGAGTTCCGTACCTCCGGCGGGGCACCGTGACAACGTGGATTTGTCCCGATTCAAAGTGAGGATAGTCGATCGCCTGGGTCCTTTGCACGAGGATCGAGGCAAAGTTCTGATCGAAGAACGCTTGGGTCCGGTGACTGAACCCCGAGCGACTCGTCGAGCTGGAGGTCGCACACGCCCTCGCAACAATTTCAAGCCTTCTCATAAAGGGAAAACTCCAATTTCTACCCGCCTGGGGGTGTTTATCCAAAACCAAGAGCCTGTTGAGATCCTGCGCTCCCAAAAGCGTAGTTCTAAACACGTGACTCTTAAGAATGCTAATAAAGCGGCAAATCCCCTGAAAGAAACGTATTCATCTGACGATGATAACGTTATACCAGGGGAGTCATGTCAACACACGATAGGTTGCTCCGGTCATCTGATCGATGAGTTGTACTATCGGGCTGGGGGTATGAACGAGTCTCGGAAGAGATATGCCCGAGAAACCAAATCCCACTACCCGTGCGCCGAACTAATCAGGGCAGTATTATCAGCGTGCAGTTGCCCCAAGACCGCTCCGCAGAGGGTCTCGGTATCCGAGAGGATCTCCAACGAAATGACTAAGTTCAAACCAAAACGTCTCCGTAAAAAGAGATCGGTTGTTCAAGGTGACGAACTCCCGGAAGTCACAATAAATATGACTGATAAGGGAAAGTCGATTCGACCTTCTAGCTCTGACCCTCTCGTATCGCACCGTCTAACCCGGTTGCGATCAGGAACTATTAGACAAAGGGATTATCAGAGAATGCAGAGAGGGTTATCCTCGGATGATGAAGCAATCTCTGGGTTGGCCTTGATCGATTGCGAGGATGTGGGTTCCCCCGATGAGACTCGGGTGGAACCTTCAGGCGTAGAGGCTTTGACCGTCTGAGGTCGGCCTCGGCGCACAGCTCTGTGGCGTTTGCGGGATGCATCGCCACCAATTGAAATGGAAATGGCTATGCTACGGATAAGGGAAGAGCATGACCAACAAATTCGGGCTCTATCCAATAAGTTCGGTGAATCTAGCCATCGCAACCGTACTGATCAAGCACGCAGCGATTCAGATGTGGATGCATGTCTTAATGCTGATGACCAACGTCGCAATGCTGATGACCCTCTCGTTGACCAAAACGCTGGGGGTGGCCCCACTAAAGATAATAACATTGGGGGTGGTTCCACCGAAGATGACAATGTCGGGGGTGGCCATGTTATTCCTCTTTCAAATCGTCCGAGGTCCGACACAAGTGATGATGAAAAAATGAAAGATCTCGAGAGTAAAATCAACGCTCTAATGTCTGATCGAGAGGTAAAGAGGACTGGCATTCCATGTCCATATCCAAGAGAGTGGGACTCAATAGCGTATCCGGCGAAGTTCAACTTGATTAACTTCACGCCATTTGACGGGAATGGTTCACCCACTCAACACCTGATCTACTTCAAGTCTCACTTGGGTATGATCTCCGGTAATGAAGCCTTGATGGTTCGGTCATTCGTTGGCACCCTTCGCGGGCCGGCCTTCGATTGGTACCGCCGTCTCAAGCCCGGAAGTATTAACAACTGGGACGATATGGAGAACTCATTCCTTGGTAACTTCTTTGACGACGACGACGAGGTATCCATCAGCACGGAGGACTTCATCCTCCAGACATGTCATAACAACCTATCTATTGAGATATTAGAAGTTATGGGAGTCGCACCGTCCAACACTTGGAAAGAATTGAAGACGCGCGGAGAGCGAGCCGAACGCTTCCTCCGAAGGAAGAAAGCCGAGAGGAGCCAACCGACGGCGAATCTTCCGAACTCAAACTTCGCCTCCCGTGGTAAAGGAAAGGCACATGCAGCGATTGTAGACGTTAATCAGACATCGCAACAACCCCGAAGGCAGCAAAAGACTTCGGATCCGAGACTCCAAAAAGAGTACTCCTTCAAGGACGAAGATGTTCCAGCTATTTTCGAGTCCCTCCTTGAAAATAACAAGATCAAGCTACCACCTATCCCAGATCAGGAGGAAGCTGATAATACTGCGGATCCAAAGTACTGCGCGTACCACAGGAGGATCCTTCATCCTACCAAGGCTTGTTTCGCTCTTAAGAATAGCATCCAAACCTTGGTTGAAGCCGGCGTTATATCGCTCAATTGAGCCGAATGAACACTCCGACAAGTATAAGAGTATAAACTGCTCCTTCTCACACTCCAAAGAGTATATGAGTATAAACTGCTTCTCCAAAGTCCCCTCTCGATTCCTTCCATGAACGAGAGGTCCACTTTCAAATTGAACGATCAAGCCTGTAAAAGGTAAGATCATCTCAAACCTCCCACTTTCACTGCTTCCTTGGTCAAACCTATAAAAGTTAGGGCCACAACCAGATTCTCCTCTCGATTCCTTTCATGAACGAGAGGTCCACTTTCAATTGAGCAATCAAACCTATAAAAGTTAGGATTGTCTCCAACTTTACTTAGTCAAACCTGCAGATAGTTAGGACTAAGATTGAGTTATCCTTTTCGATAAACGAAAGACTTCCATCTTTTCCTTTTTCCACCAAACCTATAAAAGTTAGGGTCGAAATTGGGCTTTCTCCTCAATAAATGAGGGACTCTTTTTGGATCGAATGACCAATCCTATAAAAGTTAGGGTCGTTTGAATCTTTCCGATTCTCGGAGTGGAGATCCCACTCTTAGTTTCATCATTTCGGATTCTGAGGGTGGAGATCCCACCTTGAGTTTCCTTTCCAACTGGAGATAGAATATAAAATTCTTCCTCTTCAGTGCCGGGAGATAGAATATAAAATTCTTCCTCTTCCATTTTCCAATCTGTCTTTACCATGAAAAAAAGACACAATTCCCAACTTCTAATCCGTGCACTTTGTGCACGGGGAATTTTATCTCAACTCCTAAATAGAGATAAGCCTACGCCTAACACGCGTTGCCGGTTTAGTCTTTCACCGATTGAAAAAGACACCAGAATCCAGTCTGGGGCATTTTATCCCGAAGCCTAAGTAGGGATAAGTCAACGCTTAACCCGCGTTGCTGGGTGGTTCGTTCCCGTAAAAATGACCGAGTCTACGTATTCAGCATCGTAGCAACCAAAATCCGTGCCTCAAAGGTACGGGGAATTTTATCCCGAATCCTAAGTAGGGATAAGTCAACGCCTAACACGCGTTGCCGGTTAGTCTTTTGCCGTGAAAAGGACAAAAGTCCACATATTCGACATTGTGGCATGTCGTTATTCATAACGCCAAAATCCGTGCTTCACACGCGCGGGGAATTTTATCTCGAACCCTAAGTAGGGATAAGTCAACGCCTAACTCGCGTTGCCGGTTTAGTCTTTCACCGATTGAAGAAGACACCAGAATTCCAATCTGGGGACTTTTATCCCGAAGCCTAAGTAGGGATAGGTCAGCGTCTAACACATGTTGTCGGGTAGACTATTCTCGTAACAATGGCGAAGTCTACGTATTCAATATCGTAGCATCAAGTCTAAGGGAGTTCATTCCTTTAGCACAACGTCACGTGCGGAACGGACTTAAACAATCCGCATGCAAGCCCGATTCAAACGGTAATCGGTAAAGGCACGCCAAATCCGTTGAAGGCTGAGGGTTTGCCAAAAACCTTAA
This sequence comes from Asparagus officinalis, assembly GCF_001876935.1. Classification (NCBI taxonomy): domain Eukaryota; kingdom Viridiplantae; phylum Streptophyta; class Magnoliopsida; order Asparagales; family Asparagaceae; genus Asparagus; species Asparagus officinalis. The sequence continues at coordinate 84,134,437 of NC_033800.1, forward strand.
AGTCTACGTCTGATACACGTCGCTGTTTAGTCTTTTCACAGGAGAAAGACGAAGTCTACGTATTCAATATCGTAGCACTAAAAGAGTTAACTCTTTTAGCATAACGTTACATGCGGAACGGACTTAAACAATCCGCATGCTAGTCCGACTCAAACGGTAGTCGGTAAAGGCTTATCAAACCCGTTGATGGCTGAGAATTTGCCAAAAATTCTATAAGTGCGAGTCATTGACGTATCAGCTTCATTAGTTGGTCTCATGACTTGAACATCCAACAAACTTCAGGATAAGATCCACACGTGCAGATGAATCAGCTTTAATAGTTGGTCCTGCAGCCCAACATTCGGGACCGTTACGCTCCAATGCCTTAAGAGCTTAAACTATGTAGACTCCAGCAAACGTACGAGTGTAAACTGTGTTAACGCCGGTCAACGCGTTACAGTAAAGATCGATGCCGGTCAACGCATCAGCAATTTTGCCAAAATAAGGCAAAAGATGACTCCAAGGATTCTAGTTACAATCAGATATGAATTCCCGACGGAGAGGATCAGTTCATAGTTAACTCAATGGCACGAGCTAAGTTCAGAAAGTTACACACCAATCTCAGTTCAAGATTTCGACAGCGGTCAGACGATAAACGTAGCGCCGGAAGAACTTCATCTATTCGACGAAACAATGAATGGATTGAAGGCTGAAAAAATTAAGAATTGAGATAGTTCAAGGTCACTCTACGAAATTGAGGAGATGGCCTATCTATTTTCGGAGGGGCGATTGATTATCAAGACGAGGAGGTGCTGCCGGATTGTGGAGTCAAAGGAGCACGAATTTCAGCGAGTGTTGACAGATCTTGGCGAGTTCTTCGGCATAAAGAAGGAGAGTTCGAGAGATCCGACACCCGTTCCCGTCCGTCCCTTGAGATTAGGCTTGGTCTTAATCTCGAGAAGAGCCCTGATTTCGCTTGGTCGATTTCAGCGCTTCAAATTAAATACTTCCTCGGCGAAGGCGAAGCTCTGCCGAATTTTCCATCAACCGGATCCAGATCTAAGGCGGTCCACGGATAAACCCCGGCACAGGCAAAGATCCCACGCAAGCAGAAGACCAATAAACGATCTCTGCGTTTGTTTTGACGAGAGTTGTAACTTTTGTTTTCATTGTGTAAAAATCTTATAAAAAAGATTATCTTTTTTTGTTTTCATTGTAACGACTAAAGTTGTAATGAATACCACAATGAATACAACAATTTTCGACGCAAACAAGGTATTCTTCGTACTTTTGTTGGTCGAACTCGTATTCGACCACCTCTTCAACCGGGATCTTAGTCATCGGTTGCGACACGACGACCTCGGCAACCAGACCGTTGGCTCCCACTATGGTCGCCAGTTTGTTTGCGTCGAAAATTGATGTATTCATTTCAGTATTCATTACAACTTCGGTCGTTACAATGAAAACAAAAGGATAGTCTTTTTATAAGACTTTTACACAATGAAAGAAATAAAAGATTACAACTTTCGTCAATACAAACGTAGGGAGATCATTTATCGGTCTTCTGCTTGCGTGGGATCTTTGCCTGTTCCGGGGATTTTGATATCCGTGGACCGCCTTTGATCTAGATCCGGTTGATGGAAAATTCGGTAGAGCTTCGCCTTCACCGAGGTAGTATTTGATTGAAGCGCTGAAATCGATCAAGCGAAATCAGTAGCTCTTCTCAAGATTAAGACAAAGCCTAATTTCAAGGAACGGACGTACAGGCTTCAGATCCTTCGAATAGCTCCTTCTTTATGCTGGAGTTCGTCGGGATCTCGCTAAGCCTCGCTGATATTCGTGGCTCTTGACTCTGGAGTTCGACAGCACCTCCTCGTCTTGATAATAAATCCGCCCTCGCTGAAAGGAGGCCTTAGGCTGATATTTATAGGCCTCGGGTACGGTTATTTAGATGAAAACAAGTGATTTGACCTTATCTTCAGTTAGTAATGTCATAACCATGTTTGTAGATGATATCTAGGCAGTTAAGAACCTCTGGAACAAATAAATCCCGTGAAAACCACTTTAAAACCGCCAAAACACGTTTCAGGCTCCGGACTGCGCGGCGCGGGTCGGTCTGATCTGTCCCGCGCTAGTGCGGGTCCATCGCTTCTGCCGAACTTGTATGTTTTCTGACTTTTCTGATTTTCCGGGACTTGTAGTTTCCCCCGTTTTGCGTGATTGATCATCTTGTTGATTTGTATGCTCCGCGCGAGTTGACCGATGCGTGCGAGTTTGACCGATGCGCACGATTTGACTGACGTACGCGAGTTGATTGTTGGGCGCACGTTTGATTGATGCGCGCGAGCTGATTGACGGGTGTGAGCGGATTGATTTGACGCACATGAGCTGATTGACGCACGCGAGCTGAATGATGCGCGCGTGCTAACTGACCGTTGGGCGCGTTTGGACGCTTTGAGTTGATTGACGCGTGCGGGCCACTTGACGTTTGCCGTTGTGGTGGTTCGTTGTCGTGTCATCAACGGTTTGCCGATTCGCTTCATGCGCTTGTCGGCGTCGGATAATCCTCTTCGACTCGGATAATGACGTTCATCGCCTTCTTTTTGTCTTGAGCTGTATTCGGGGACCTATAGGTAATTTTTGACGCCTACACTAAACAAGTTCTAACTATCCACAATTAAAAAAATCTAAAAAATTGTCATTGTTCCTCTTTAATTATTTTAAAAAGTGAATTTCAATTAACCTTTCAGAACTTTAAATTAGGCATTAAACTCCCAAAATTTTGTAATTCTCATCAATCATTAGTAAGTTAGATAATTTCAGAAAGCAACCAAAATATTTTGAAAATTTGGATTTAAGTTCGAAAATGGCGTTACCCTAAAATTTCATATCGGCTAAAATTAATCCTTAAGGATAGTATATACCTCTCAAATCGCTCTTATCTGCAAGTTAACCCATAAATTGATAATCAGCCCAAAAAATAGGAAAAATTACAAATAGCAACTAAAAATTCTAAAATAACAAATAATACTAAAAAAATTTTAAAAGCTACGAAAAACATATAGGCCCCTAAAAAATTAAAATTGTAAAAAACCCTTGAAAACCTTAAAATTGAAAAAAATACTTTTAAAGTTCTAAAATTATGAATAACACATAAAAATTCATAAATTACACAAAACTTCTTAAAAATCCAAATAAATGCAAACAAAGCCCTTTAAAAATTAAAAATTATAAACAACCCAAAAAAATTAAAAAATTCAAACAAACATATGAAAATATCAAAATTATAAAAAATACCATAAAAAGTAAAATATTACAAATAACATCTTAAAAATTTTAAATTACAAACAGCCACCTAAACAACCTAGAAATATTAAAATTGACCCATTAGGTTAGAAAACTACAAAGACAACCTAAAAAGATTACAAAAACCTAAAATATTATAAATAGTATAAACAATCCTCTAAAAAATCAAACATTAGACACAAACCCCTCTAAAATCTAAAACTTACAATCAACCTCTTGAAAATTCCAATAAATACAAACAAACCTTTGAAAAGATCTGAAAATTATAAAAATGACCGTTATTTTGGGGTTTTTTACTAAAAATTACTAGGGCTTTAGTGAAAAAACGTAAAATGTATTGGGTTATTGAGGTGTACTTTGGTCATCTGAATATGCACGAATTAATGACGTTAATTTTGAGTATTCGCTGCCAAAAATTATTGGGTGTTTAGTTAGAGTTTTAAAGATATTTGATATTTAGTTCCACTAGTAAAATTATTGAGGGTTTAGTGAGATTTAACTTTATGTTAATTTTGAGGGTTTCATGAAATTGCAAAAAAAAAACTTAGAAAATCTATAATTAAAAAAAGATTCTTATCATTCTAAAATCATAAATAATCCATAAAAACTTCATAAGTTATAAACAACCTATGCAAAATCTAAAAGTACAAACAACCTCCTTTAAATTTTGAAAATTAAAAAACAAACCTGTAAAAATTCAAATTTTCAAAAAAAAAACATGAAAAAAACAAAAAATCCAATAAAAATTAAATATGAAAAATACCATCGTAAAAATTTTTATATTGTATACAGCCCCTAAAAATCTAAAAAACCATAAACAAATTCTTTTAACTAGAAAATTGCTAAGAATCATCAAGGAAATTACTAAAAAACCCAAATAATATAAAAAGTTCAAACAAGCACCAAAATATATATAATTAGAACCTAATCTCCCAAACATCTCAAAAATATAAACAACCTCTTGAAAGTTCCTATAATTATGAAAAACCTCTGAAAAAATCTTAAATTTGTAAAAATCCAATGGTTGTGGTTTTGCCAAAAAAAAATTTAGGTTAAGTGAAAAATGTAAACTTATAGGGTTATTAGGTAACAATGTTAGCTTTCAAGGCATAGAATGAGAAGAGTTCACGGTGATTTCTTAAAATTTTAAACTTGAGAGTGATTATCTATATTAAGATCAAATTTGAGGGGGTTTCTCAAATTAAAATAGTTGAGGGGTTTTTCATAGAGAATCTACATATTTGAGGGGAGTTAAATAAGAAAAGTTCAAGGTATTATCTCCAAGTTTCATNGGGGTTATCTATAATATGCTTAAACCTGAGGGGATTTTCTCATATTAAAATCTATAATATGCTTAAACCTGAGGGGATTTCCTCATATTAAAATAGTGGAGGGTTTTTTTTATAAAATTAATCCATTATTTTTTAGATATAATATTATAAAATCTCATTAAGTAGTGATTATAAGATACCCCCTTTAAGTTTTAGATCTTATCAAAATACCCCTCACCTTTGAGATTTTATTAGAAATTTTCTCTAAAATTATCACTTTTGGAGTTGTTTCTTGATAAAAATCTCAAAGTTAAAGGGGTTTGACAATAACCCCTAAAATTTTTTGGACTTTTTGATATTTTTAAAGTTATGCGGGATTATCTGATTATCATCCAAAGTTAATGGGTTTTTTTTTTTGATATTGAGCATTTAAAATATTTTACTTTATTCACATAGTTATCTGCACTAAACATGAGATATATTGTTTGCTTAATAATTACTATATCAAATAGGAAAATACAACATTTTACTATAAGCAACCAACTCAGTGGAAAATAGTTTTTTTATTTTTTATTACTGAAAAAGATAGTTTGAAAAGTAAAAGCTTGGATATTTAGGCTTTTGAAATGTTCAATATGTATGTTAAGTAAAAGGAATTATATATCTAAAATTATTCAAACAAGGGCTCTTAATTTAAAACTAAATTCTAACTTAATGCATTTCATTTTAAATATTTTATATTTCTAATATTATATTTTATAGACACCCGCAAAAGGTAATATAAATTAGTTTTAGCCACATTTAAGTTCTTCTAATGTTCTGATCATGAGATGTTCAATATATATCGTTTTAAAATATTTCGAGTCATCACCAATAGCGAGCCTTTGAAATGTTCAATAGGTATTTTAAGTAAAAATAATTATGTGAGTAAAACTACTCATATATGTGTTGTTTAAGTTTTTTAATATTTTATTATGAGATATTCAATTTATAACATTTCAAAAGATTTAGGGTCTTCACCACTTACAATTATTTTGACAGACTTGAATTAGAATAATTACATCCCATTAGAGTAACACTAGCCATTAGGTACTAAGAAATAGAGATGGATCCTGATAGAAGGTGTATAGTTAAGCTAAACAAGCTTTGAATTAAAAGAGTAATCGAATGAAATGCAGAAGGGATTTCAAATAAATAGGAATCTCATGCTCATTAAAAAATTAACATAATTTAAAGACATGAGCAAATATCTAATTACATGAAATAGTCAAAATTAGCTATAAAGAAATTTTATGTCCCAAAAAATAACAAGCTATTTTACCAAGAAAAACATACATACTAGCATGAAATGGAGAAGGATCTTCAGATAAATAGGAATCTCATGCTCATTAAAAAAATTAACATAAGTTAAAGAAATGAGCAAATCTCCAATTATGTGAAATAGTCAAAGTTAGCTATAAAGTAATTTTATGTCTCAAAATATAACAAGTTATTCTACCAAGAAAAACATACTTACTAGCATAATATAAATTAATTAGTCATTTCGTAGCTTGTTTTGACAATCTAGAACATAAACATATAGAATATAATAATATTACCTTGGAAAAGTTCTCATAGTTAATATCCATGGTTATTAGTATATAATCTTTCCTTAGGAGCCTATTAGCCTCATGGGATATAACATTAAAGTGGAAATTATTAATTATTAAAATTGTGAAGGGTATAAAATACCATGAATTCGTGCAAATGCAAGATGAAAACATAGGATTGCGATGAGATTGAAATTATTTGCATAAAAATTATTTTTTAATAAAGGGATCTTGACCTTCATGTACTATTTATTATAAATTGTACTTAATGTGAATTGACCGTGTAATTTTGACTTTGGTTATGTTAATTTTAATACTTTTGATTAACTATATAGTATATGTACTTTTTCACGTGAAATTAAAAGTATTAAGGATACTCTCAATTGACTATCTTTGTTAGAGATAAGATACTTTAAACAAATTATCTACAGGTTTCGATAGGGATTTGAATTCAATCCTATCCTAATCTGTTACTTAGTTGTAAACATGATTGTGTAATCTCCATTATAAATACAACTCTTAGAGCTCTGGAACGAAACACCAGAGAACAAATAAATCTCTCGTCTCTCTCTATAAACTTTATATGGTATCAGAGCTCTAAAGCTTTAAAGCCTTTGATCCTATGTCCTCTTCCACCTCTTCCTCAACCTCCTCCTCCTCGACCTTCTCAAGACCATCTTTCCTAATGTCTAATGTTTCTCACTGTCTTCCTCTCAAGCTCTCCAAAGATAACTAGTCATTGTTGAGGGTACAGAGCGATATCCACCAGCCCACTTGTTGATATAAAGGCATCCTCAACATCCACCAAATCCGACACCACCACAACACTTGCATCTGGGTCTTCAAACACGGCATATACTCAATGGGTTGCCGTGATCAACTCGCCTTGAGTTGGATCCTATCATCATTGACGGAGAACCTTTTCCCGTTAACTGTCGGCCTTCAGACTTCAAAGCAAGCATGGGATGCTCTCGCCGCTTTGTTTGCATCACAAGCCCGAGCTCGTGCACTCGAACTTCACTCAGAATATTTACGATCCATCTCCAGAGGATCTCTATCTATCACAGAGTATTTATAGCGTGCAAGGAAAATTGCTGACAATCTCGCTGCCATCGGGCGACCAGTACCCAACAATGAACTATTGAATAATGTTTTGGGCGGCCTCGGACCAGCTTATAAGGCCTTCGTTCCAGCCACAACAACTCGACAACCACCATTCACACTAGAAGAGTTGCATGGATATCTCCTTGCACATGAAAGTTGGCTTTCCTGACAGTCCAAACTCCTCCCCGAATCACCATCCTTTCCTGCTGCCAATGCTACGATTCGTACATCTTCACAAGCTCTCCTTCAAACACCTCCTCAGGTGAAGAAACAACGACAAGGATCTAGAAAAACAAAGACTGTGTTTTTTGGTTGCAGGTCGGTCGAACGCGAGCTTGAGGCCGATCGACCGAATCCGTGCACATTACATTGTTCAGAAAACACTATTCAGGTTGGTCGACCGGCCAAGGCTATGCGATCGACCGAATGTTGTGGAATTTACAGGGTCAAAAATCGACCCTCTGGCCGGTCGACCACGGGCATAGTCCCGGTCGACTGGATCGCGGTTATAGGCCTGGTCGGTTTTCCAAGTTGGTTTTGGATTGACTGGTTGATATAAATAGACCGCGGGCACATTACCAAACCACGTAAATTTGGTGTCTTGCTTGTGTGATGCTTGTTTTGGTTGTTAATTTGTTCTCCTATCTTGTTTGTGACTTCGATTCCGCTGCGTATAGCAAGTAGTATCAGAGCTTCATGTTGGCTTGGAGTTTGATTTGGAGGAGAAAGATAGGATTTCTGTAAGGGATTTCATCTTCCAAGGAGTGATGGACAAATAAATTGGAGGATTTGGTGCGGATTCTCGTTTGAAGAGATTGGATTGTCACAATGACCGAAGCAAGTACATTCGGATCATCCCTTAATAAGGCGATACAAGGTTATTAATAATACTAAATTGATGTTCAAAATTTCGTTGGCAAGATAAATTTTGGTTTGTGGAGGTGTCAAGTGATGGATGCATTGGATGCTCAAAATTTGGTTGAAGAAGTGTGTAGTACCATATCAGACCTCAGATGCCTTGCCGATAGAGATACTATTTCTGGCTGTCCAGCTTACTTATGGGAGAAGCCTATCTCTTTTGCCAGCAATGATCGCTGACATACATCGCGAACTTCGTCAGGTGGTCACAACTTCTACTCAAACTGATGAGACACCATCCGCGAAGATCCCTGTGGCGAAGGCAGAACTCCCATATACTTATCTGATGGGGTGGTTGGTTCTTCATCGCCCTGATTTGATATCGCCCCCTACTAATGCGAATCTATCTACTCCTCTACTATAATTGTTCGAAGGGTATAGGTGGAAAGCTCGGGACCTCTCGGAAGTTAGGAAGAGTTTGCATACGCAAAGGGCTGGGTAATCAACCCATGTCTCCCTCGCTTTGCCAGCAAATATGGTGGGATGCTTGCTGACATAGAAGCGCCCGGAACCGATCGGACTTCCCTCGATGTTGGATGTTTCTGGTGGTTCATGAATATAAGGCCTGACCATCTTATTTTCCAAGTAAAGGGGTGTTGTTATTTAGAGCCCTATTTGCCATGTCGGTTCGCCCGTCAATTCGGGTACGACCAGTTATATGTCGAGAATCCGAACCAATAGTTCCATACTCATGGTGGACTAGTGTACGACGTTCGCGCTTGGCTGTGGAACGTAACGGGCTGTACTGACGCCAAGTTCAGTCTTCCAAATACCGATCGCCACTTAGAGCTCACATATTTATGCTGCAAATGGATTATGGCAGCCACCAAGCCCGTTCCTCAAAGATCAATTAATGAATTAATGGCTGCATTGCACATTACTGAGAAGATTGTTTGAAAAAATATGCAAGAACAGAGGAAACGCAACCATAAACTCGCTGGTCCCTCAGGCAAGGGTAAGCAAAAAGTAGAGGAAGTAGAAGAGGGATCATTTGCTTCCAACGAGGAGACTTCCGAAGAGGATGAAATCGCTGCTGGTGGTGCTATGGAGGTCAACAGCGACTTTGAGGAACACGTAGCAGGTTTGTCTGAGTCTTTTTATAAAGAGCTATGGGATCTATCGATTGTTGATCGAGTTCGACGACTTAAAGCTCGAAAGAAGTGGAGAATTTTGCCTACTTATAATAGAATGATGGTTGAACTTTCAGATGTAGGTTCCGAGGAGGAAGAGGAGATAGGTGGCCTCATTACCCGTGCTCGATCTCGGGCCATAGCTCAGGTAGGATCGCAAAATGAGCCGCATGCCATATTAACACAAGATAGACCCGTGGATCTCAAAGAGACCCGTCCCACAAAATGGCTGAAGTTGACCATCAAGCGTCATGCTAAACCTCAGGCTTCTCAAACGGAGGCGGCCGGCGATGCACCCATTGGTGGGGAAGGTAATGTTCTAACTCTTGTCATCTTTTCAATCTTTTCTTCTACCGAGCTTTGAACTCGGTAAGTTTTATATTTTAGAGGGTCATGATGAAGGCACGATGATGTACGATCCCCCTTCTCCTGACTTAACCTTTTTCGAGGGATCTTGCTTTGTGCCACAAGCAGATGAGGCCATGGGTCAGGATTTGGTAGGTGTTGAAACTGATTTGTCCCCGGTGGTTGCTAGCCCAGGTACTCTTATTACCTGTAGTACACCTTTTAGATGGCAATTTCGGGTATTAAACGACTCAGAGTTCGTCCCTCCTCTAATTGCTTGTAGTACACCTTTTAGATGGCAATTTCGGGTATTAAACGACTCAGAGTTCGTCCCTCCTCTAATTGCTTATATGCTTCTGGCTCTTTTAGAAAAGCTACAAGAAGCGATTGTTGACGTTGAGATTGAAGAGCATGCCGTCACCACCGGAGGTGAATTTAATTCTTTTTCATTACTGATTTTAAACTTCTCTTTCCATGTCTTAACGTTTAGAATTTTCTTCAGATGTTTCAATGGAAGGCCCAAATGATAAAGAAACCTTTCATCATGTAGCCGATGCACCTCCGTCTGATCCCATACAGGACCCTTCGGGCTTTGGTGACAGGCTACTTGACAAAATGTTGTCAGAACAAACTTGTCGAGATGTTATCAAACCGGTCATCGATACTGCTAAACCGGTTATCGAGCCTGGTTCCTCTGCTGGTATGAATTTTTCCCTTGTAGAATTTATTCTCATATCAGATTTAATTAACCGTAAGTGAGTTATACTTATAGGACCAGTCGTTAAGACTGATGCAACTACTATTGTTGGGATATCTAATGACCCTGAGGGATTTGATTTCTTGCTGTTAGCAGGAACTATCATAGAAGCTCAGTCGTCAGTTGCTTCAACTCAGCTCCCAATCCCTATGATCGAAGTGACTGCTACAGCTATGGGGATTAATCCTGTTGAACAGGTCGTGAGACCAACTGATGGGGTTAGTACGTTAACGGTTGCGACATCGGTGACAGTCTTAAAAGTCCAAGAAGTCATGCCGGCAGAACCAAGTGCGGGACATCAACTTGAGGAGACATCACTTGATTTTGGTAAACTTTGCGCTGATACTGATTTAGAACTTCGCTAAGATTTTAAGTATATTTATATCCTCTTTTCCTTGTAGGGTCTTCTCGGCTTAGTGATGTGGTCAAGGCCTTGCTATCTGATGACGACCCGGACCAAGCCCTGCTTTGCATGGAAGTCGGCTCTCTCTTCTTCTTCGTGAATGCGATGATTGATAAGCTTCTCGTTAAGGGATTTTTCTTTCATCAATTTAGACCAGCGTTGGCCAACAAAATAAATGTTATAGAGAAAGCAAGGTCACCGGATCTGGCGCGAGCTATTGTTGACGATTTGGACCAGCTGGAGCACGAATTTCAACGATTACAAGAGTTGAAGGTTGCCGGTACTTCAACATACATAGCCGCCCAGATGGAATTTCATCTACAAGTATGGAGCGACACTCGAGCCTCTGTTGGACTTGAAGTTCAAACGCAACAAAGTCGAGTGGATCAAATGGAGGCCGTCCTTGCTGAGAAACAAACATTTCTATGTCAACTTAGATCCTCCATTACGTCGGGTGAGGCTAAGATAGAGCGACTCAAAAGGGAGCTCAAGGCAGAGGAGGAGGCCTTGGCTATCTTGGGAATGACGAAGGATGACTCGGAGCGTTCACAGATTGTGATATTCGGGAAATTGGAGCTCTCGAAACAGAAGTTAGCCAAGATCAAACAAGAGGCTGCGAAAACATTATCCCTTACCGAGGAATCCTTCAAGGTCGAATTGTAGTGTGAGCTTGAGCGAACTTATACAGAGGAATTGACTAAACTTGAACAGCAAATCCGTAGTCACAAACTTAATGTAGATTGATCGTAACTCTTGTACCTACAAACTCAATTTTTATTAATATAAGATATTTCTTTTTTGTTCATTATACCTCTTTTATTATGGTGTTCTATTCTGTTTGGAATAATCAACCATAATATTTATAGGATTTTTGGCAAACCCTCAGCCTTCAACGGATTTGATGAGCCTTTACCGACTACCGTTTGAATTGGGCTAGCATGCAGATTGTTTTGGTCCGTTATGCATGTAATGTTATGCTAAAAGAATTAATTCACTCAGACTTAATGCTATAACTTTGAATACATAGACTTTACCATTTCTTATGAAAATATGGCATCTGGCAACACGTATTAGGTGTAGACTTAGGATTTTTAGCAAACCCTCAGCCTTTAACGGGTTTGATGTGCCTTTACCGATTACCGTTTGAATCGAGCTAGCATGTAAATTATTAAAACCCGTTTCACATGTAACGTTGTGCTAAGAGAATTAAATCTCCTAGACTTGGTGCTATGATTTTGAATACATAGACTTCACCATTTTTACGGGAATATAGCACCCGGCAACGCGTGTTAGGTGCTGACTCATCCTTACTTAGGATTCAGGATAAGGGTCCCCAGACTTATGTTCTGATGTTTTTTTCCACTCGGTGAAAGACTAAACCGGCAACGCGTGTTAGGCGTAGGCTTATCTCTATTTAGGAGTCGAGATAAAATTCCCCTTGCATAAAGTGCGCGGATTAGAAGTTGAGAATGATGTCTTTTCTCCGGGTAAAGACAAACCCAATACTGGAGAGGAAAAATTTTATATTCTGTCCCCAGGTCTTGTTTAGGGTAAAGGCGAACCCAAAAAAAGAAATGGAAGAGGAAGAATTTTATATTCTTTCTCCCAACACTGAAGAGGAAAAATTTTATATTCTATCTCCAGTTGTAAAGGAAACTCAAGGTGGGATCTCCACCCCCAGAGTCCGAAAAGATGAAACTAGGAGTGGGATCTCCACTCCGAGAATCGAAAAAATTCAAGCAAACCTAACTTTTATAGGGTTGGTTGCTTGATCCAAGAAAAGAGTTCCTCATTTATTGAGGGGAAGTTCCGATTTCGACCCTAACTTTTATAGGTTTGGCTGAAAAGGAAAAGATGGAAGTCTTTCGTTTATCGAAAGGGATGACTCTATCTTAGTCCTAACTGTCTGCATGTTTGACTAAGTGAGGTTGGAGACAATCCTAACTTTTATAGGTTTGATTGCTCAAATTAAAAGTGGACCTCTCGTTCATGGAAGGAATCGAAAGGAGAATCTGGCTTTGGCCCTAACAGTTATAGGTTTGACCTGAAAACAAAGAGAGCGGAATACAGGTAGCAGTAGAAATACCGGTTTATACTAGCCACTCGATGGGGGATTTTGATGTTAAGTGATTAGGACTTAACACGTCAAGCTCTGAAAATTGCCATGAATTGGCGATAGAAATTTTAGTGGACCCACCATCAATCGATTTGATCAGTGGAGGATTTTGTGAGGAAATGTTGATCTGTCAAAATGATCGAATCTTATTCATCAATAATAAAACACGCTTTAACTTCGAATACATTCAGAGTTCAAGTGTGGATTTCTTATACATTGCTTTCATAGCAACCGGGTTATCCCTAAGAATACTACATGCAGTATTCTTCTGGGAACTTCCCGATACATTGGTTATCCTGAATATACTAAGGATAGTATTTTTTCAGGAGCTTACCGTTTATCGGTATCATAAGCCGGTCGCCTTCCTTGGTAATAAGGCGATATGTGCCACTTGAGTAGACTGTCTCTATAACGAACGGTCCCTCCCATTTAGGTTCAAATTTGCCTTTCTTCTTAGAGTTAAGGATCATAGGTCGTCGTTCAGTTCAGACCAAATCTCCTTCTTTAAAACTCCGTTGTCGAACCTTTTTATCAAAAGCTCAGGAAATTCTGGCTTGGTAGAACTCAATGAGCTGTTGAGCTTCTAAGCACTTTTCGTCGAGCATCTCGAGTTCTTCGAGATGTTTCTGATGTTGTTCTTCGGTCGTCATCTGGGTTACGACAGTGATTCGAAGAGATGAAAATTGTATTTCTAACGGAAGGACGGCTTCACACCCGTATACCAAAGAGTATGGGGTTGCGCCAGTAGGCGTGCGAACTATGGTGCGGTAAGCCCACAGGGCTTTGCCGAGTTTATCATCCCAATCTCATTTGTTAGTCTTCATGAGTTTTGATAAAAGCTTGATGATAGTCTTGTTAAAGACTTCAGCTAATCCGTTTGTTGTGGGATTATAAGCTGTTGACGAGACGTCTTGAATTTTAAACTTCTCACAAAATCTGATGAATACATTACTAACAAACTGAGGACCATTGTCATGTATGGTTCGTCTTGGGACACCCTATTGGTAGATAATATGGTGCTTGATGAATGCAATAACGTTGCTTGTCTTAACTTCTCTGAGCAGAATCGCTTCAGCCCATTTGGAGAAGTAATCGGTAATTGCGAGAATGAATCGATCACCTTTGACTGACGGGGGATTTATGGGACCAACAATATCCATTCCCTAAGTCTCAAAGGGCCATGATGTAGCCGAAGGATGCAGGTGCTCTGGGGGTCGGTGCATATAATTTGCATGCACTTGACACACGTGACACTTTCGAGCATATACGACTGCGTCCTTGATCATGGTAGGCCAGAAATATCCCAGTCTTCTGATGTAGTCATAAAGTTTGGGACCCGGTTGGTATGCACCGCAAACTCCTTCGTGCGTCTCTTTAAGGACTTCTTCCGCTTCTTTAGTCGATAAACAACGTAGTAGTAACCCATCGTACCCCCTACGATATAGTGTTTGACTTTTCGTGTTGTAGTAGAATCTCGATGCTCTCCGTCGGATCAAATCTCTTTCCTTCGCATCTTCTGGTAAAATCCCGTGCAGGACGTAGTCTATGATAGGAAAACGCCAATCTCGGGGCTCGAACTCAACTTGAGTTGAATGTACTTCTTTAATATCCTCTTCCTTATCATCTTCATCATAGATTGGCACGAAGAGTTGGTAAGTTCTCACCGTAACGAACTGTTCCGTTTCGGGAGGCTGCGCTAGGGACATGGCTAATGCTGCCAGCGCATCTGCGTACGCGTTTTGTAAGCGTGGAATGTATTCGATAAAGAATCCTTCAAACGATTCTGCCATCTCAACGACCACCTTGTGGTATGATATTAAGTCTTAATTTCTGACCTCATATTCTCCCTGAACTTGTTTAACTATCAGTTGAGAGTCACCGAAAGCTTCGAGGATTTTGACCCCCCAGCTCTTTGGCAAAACTGAGTCCAATAAGTAGCGCATTATACTCGGCTACGTTATTCGAGCACCGGTCGGACAGTGAGTAAGCTCGAGGCATCACATGTTTTCCCAGGGAAACTAAGACAACTTCAACTCCGGAAGAAATCTTAGAACATCCAGGGGCACTTGCTACATTAGTTGCTCGAGAAGCACCATCGAAGTACAAACGCCACACCTGTTGATGGGAAATTACGTTGACTTCGTGGGTTTCATCTGACAGATCGTCGTATACCTCGGCGGTATCCGTAGTTGGGTTAGCTGCCAAGAGATCACAAATAGCTTGTCCCTTGACCGACTTTTGTTGTTTAAAATGTAGATCGTACTGGGACAGTAATAAAGCCTATTTCGCTAACCGTCAATTCATGAAAGTAGGCTGTGTCATGAATATTCTAACTGGGTTAACATTGGAGATGACGTAGATAGTCTGCCCAACCAAGTAGTGTCGTATCTTTTGGATAGCGAATACTAAGGCGAGACACTCCCTTTCAATCATTGGATATTAAGATTCGGTGCCCACAAGGGTCCGACTCAAGTAATATACTGCTTGTTCGTGATCGTTATCGTCGTCTTGTGCAAGTAATGCACTTAACAAATGGCTCGTCGCCTTGACATAAATCAAGAACGGTTTGCTCGACTTCGGTGTAACGAGCACTGGAGGTTTTGAGAGATATTCTTTAATATCTTCAAACACTTTTTGGCAAGCGTCATCCCATATAAATGATACGCCTTTCTTTGTAAGTCTGGAGAATGGTTGATATTTTCCCAAAAGGTTTGAAATGAAACGACGGATATAAGCCAACCGTCCTTGTAATCCTCTGAGTTCTTTAAGGTTTCTCGGGGGTTGTAGTTCGTTGATCGCCTTCACTTTGTCAGGGTCAATGTGAATACCCTTAGTAGTGACGACGAATCCAAGGAATTTACCACTGGACATTCCGAGAAAAGATTTGGTAGGATTCATCTTCAATTGATGAGTCTGCATCAGATCGAACATTGTCTTTAAATCCTTGATGTGATCATTTTTTTCACGACTTTTCACGACTAGATCGTCCACGTAGCTTTCGACGGTCTTCCGGAGATGCTCTTGAAAAATCTTTGACATGGCTCTCTGATATGTGGCACCTGCATTCTTTAAATCGAAGGGTATAACCGTGTAATAGAAAACACCGAGGGGTATCCTAAACGTGGTATGTTTTTCATCATCTGGGTGCATCTTTATCTGATTATACCCAGAGAATCCGTCCATAAAAAACATTCTCTCGAATCCACACGTATTGTCGATGATAACGTTTGTGATGGGAAGAGGAAAATTGTCTTTTGGGCAGGCCGTGTTAAGATCTCTAAAGTTGATGCAAATCCTAATTTTCCCATTCTTCTTAAGGACTGGGACAATATTGGCAAGCCATTCGGGTTGTTGCTCCTCCCTGACGAAACCCGAGTCGATAAGCTTTTTGACTTCGGACTCGATTGCCTCCATAATTTGCGGACGAAATCGTCTTTGTTGTTGTTTGACGGGTTCGACATCCGACTTAATATTGAGATGATGCATCACTACATTTGGATCGAGCCCTGGCATATCTTCATAATTCCAGGTGAAAACATCGATGTATTCCCTAATGAGAGAGATCAATTCTTTTTTCTCACCCGGCGGGAGGCTGTCGCTAATAAATATTGGCTTCGGATTATCCTCATTACCTATATTCACCTGGATTACTTGATCTTCGGTAGGAGGTTCTCTTTGTCTAAACCTGTCACCGTACTGCATATTTAAGTGATGAACTCAAGGGTCTTCCCAAGTTGGTATTTGATCGTCTTCCTCTATTGTAACAGGATCAACCGTAGTCATGTTCGACATTAGTTTTTTAAACATTTCTTCGAGACTAGCATTGGAGTCCCAGGCTGAAGAGTCGGAAGAATATCCATCTTTGCCCTTATTAGCAATCTGATCAATGACTTTCCAGCAACATTCATTGTTGGATGAGGAAACATAGCCCAAACCTCTTCGGTGGCTGTAATAGTCATCAGGCTTTCCTTTTGGTACGTAGGCCATGCGAGGTGGAACTCGTGGACCTCGACCAAAACAAAGACCTTCCCTAAGTGCGAAGTCATATCCGTATCTCTCCATGACATTACGCGATTTTGTGTCATACCTGAATAAATGAGGGGCATGTTTATCATCATCGTTATCTTCTTCCAAAAAGTGGTCTGGTATCGGAGATTCTCTTCCTTTACCATAGATAACTCTCTTTTCACCCCCTGCCTTTGCAGGAATGACAAGTGTCGTTGCGAATGAATCCTGAACATGCTTTTTTGTCATACAGGATGATTGAAACGGTACATGCAAATTAGGGTCATTATATAACTCTTTCATAACATTATCAAGACACAACGAGTACTCTAAATCATCATTTATTGATATTTCGTCGGCAAGTTGCCAGTTACAACTACTTTCCGATGATTTCTCATCGTCAAGATTGATTACAATGGGTACAATGTCATTAAGTACAAAACCACCATCATAATCAAACCCAGCTTCGGTATCAGCTTCTTCCCTACTGTCCGTACCTTGGGCCGATGGTTCAGTATCGGATTTGGTACCGTATAGAAGGGAGTCGGTAAAATAGTTTTCCAACCCCTTAAACGATTGCTTATCCGTCACCACCGTCTTGACTTCGTTATTGGTGTCCACATATTTGAGACACTGATGAAGAGTTGATGGGACTAAAACATTACCGTGGATCCTATTGGTGGTATTGAAACAGTTCGAATCAGGATGTGTGACTAGGGAGTTGAAGGAAGTGAGATTCGTTCCTTAATTAAGAAAGAATATCATTTCACTTGGAACTTTGGAGGCATCAGGATATAGGATGACCTTAGAAAATGCAAATTTAAAGGTCACAAATGGGTCTATGGTGGTGATGAGAGGTGTCAGGGAAAACCATTTTTACTACTTGAATGGCAAGACAGTAACAGAGGGTCTGACAACTTCAATTACCACATAGGAGAATACTACTCGTCTATGGCACATGAGGTTGTGACACACTGGTGATAAGTATCTGCAGGTATTAGAAAAGCAAGGGCTATTGAAGGGTGCAAAGACTTACAAAATGGAATTGTACGAACATTGCATACTTGGGAAGAAGACAAGAGTGAAATTTGGTACCGCAATTCATAACACCCAAGGTATATTAGATTATGTTCACACAGATATTTGGGATCTCTCCAAAAACACATCTCTTGGTAGGGCCAATTACTTTGTAACTTTTATTGATGATTATTCCAGGAGAAATTGGGTATATGTCCTGGATATCTTTGTGGAATTGAAAAAAAAATGGAGTTGCGGACAAGTAGAAATGTAAAAGTACTCCGTTCTGATAACGATGGTGAGTACAAGAGTGATCTATTTCTACAGTTTTGCTAGGATCATGATATTTAGCATCATTTCACGGTTAGAGAGACACCACAACAAAACAGGGTAACCGAGAGATTGAACTGTACCTTGCTGGAGAAGGAGTGTTGTATGCTCTCACAGAGTGGATTAGCTAGATCCTTTTGAGCCGAAGCTTTGGTTTATGCAAGCTATCTCATGAATAGGTTATTGTGCACTGCAATACATAGAAAAACTCCTATGGAGGTATGGTCTGGTAAAGTGGTTAGTGATTATGATGTGATTCGGATATTTGGGTGTCCAGCTTACTATCATGTGAATGATAAAAAAATTAAATTTGAGGACAAGAAAAGCAGTCTTTGTGGGTTTCAAAGATAGAGTTAAAGGCTTCAAGTTGTGGGATTCAGAATACAAGAAGATGATCATTAGCAGAGATGTCACTTTTGATGAAGCTCACATGATGAGGTCTCACAGCAGGTGGAGGAAGGCCAGACTAGTGTGGTATCACAGGAGGTGGATGATGATATGACTCCACAGACTTCAGATAGCATTGTATCTATTGAGGCTCCTACAAAGATGACATTGGGAGGAGATGATAAGACAGATGGGCAGATGGATGATACAGTGGATGTTGGGATTTAGGAATATGGTCATGTTCAGGAGTCCATTGCAGTGAATAGACCGAGAAAAACATTCGTCGGCCAGCTAGATATGATGATGTGCTGATTGCATATGCTTTGTCAGTTAAGATCATTAATTATTTGGTTCCTTCTACATATAAGGAAGCAGAGTTAAGCTCTGATTCAATCAGGTGGAGGAAAGCTATGGAGGAGGAGATGCAGCCTCTTCGAAAAAATAATACTTGGGAACTTACAAAACTACCAAAGGGCAAGAAAGCAATTGGATGCAAGTGAGTATATACAAAGAAAGAATGATCTTCTGATGCGGACATTTGACACAAAGCCCGATTGGTTGCCAAAGGGTATGCCCAACTTGAGGGCATATATTATAACGAGGTATTCTCACATGTTGTAAAGCATTTATTAATAAGAATATTATTAGTATTTGTGGCACAACTGGATTTAGATTTGGTCCAGAGGGATGTGAAAATAGCCTTTTTGCATGGAGATTTAGAAGAGGAGATCTATATGTCACAACCGATGGGTTTTAAAGATGTAGGCAAGAAAGAATTGGTATATAAACTAAATAAATCTCTTTATAGATGGAAACAATCACCGCGATAATAATATAAGAGATTTGACAGTTTCATGATTGGCCACGGGTACATGAGGAGCCCATATGATCCGTGTGTATACATACACAAGCTACACAATGGTGAGCATATTAATTTGTTGTTATATGTTGACGATATGCTCATTGCTTCCAATAATTCTTTAGCTATTAGGAAGTTAAAAAATGAGTTGTCATCTGAATTTGAGATGAAGTACCTTAGAGAAGTAAAAAAGATATTGGGTATAGAGATTGAGAGAGACATGATGAAGGGGAGGTTGAAGTTGACACAGAGGAGCTACTTGCAAAAGATGCTGAATAAATTCAGTTTTGATGGCAATACCAAGGTGGTGAGTACTCCATTAGCTCCCCACTTTAAGCTATCAGCTAAGATGTTACCTGTTTCAGTTGAGGACTATGAATACATATCTAAAATTCTATATGCTAATGTTGTGGGTAGCTTGATGTATGCAATGGTGTATACAATGTCAGATTTATCATAGGTCATGAGCATGGTGTCTAGGTACATGCATGAACTGGGAAGAGTCATTGGGAGGCCATGAAGTAAATCCTACAGTATATTAAAGGTACCATGCATGTTGGTTTGGTGTTTGAGAAGAATGGAAGAAATGAGCAGGATTGTGTTGGATATGTGGATTCGGATTATGCTGGGGATCTTGACAAGTGCCGATCTACTACTGGATATGTGTTTACACTAGCATGAGCACCGGTGTGTTAGATATGTAAACTTTAGTCTACAGTGGTTCTTTTCACTACGGAGGCAAAGTATATGGCATTGATTGAAGCTGTGAAGAAAGCTTTGTGGTTGCAGGGTTTATTGGATGACTTGGGGATTGCACAGGATATCATCAGGGTAAAATGTGATAGCATGTCAGCTATCTATTTGACAAAGAACCATGTGTATCATGCCCAAACAAAGCACATTAATGTTAGGTTCCATTTTGTGCGAGATGTCTTGGATGATGGAGATATTATACTAGAGAAGATCCATACAAAGGACAATCCGACAGATATGTTAACCAAAGTTGTCACTGGGGTAAAATTTAATCATTGTTTAGAGTTGTTGAATATTCTTCATTGTTGAGGGCCTTTGGAGGCTATTTGGGTGAACTACGTGAGACTTGATTCATTGGGCAAGAGGATACGTAGATAGTCAGTTTGATGCAAACAATTTGATGAGTTGATAGCGACATGGTGGAGATTGTTAGAGTTCTCATTTGAGTTCCCGACTTGTTGTGGATTGAGTCCGTTGTTGTGGATTGAGTCCACTTCGTACTGGATGCAACAAGTGAGATAGTTGGTATCGGTGTCGGCTCAGTTTTGTGAAAATTTCGCCGAGGTAGAGAATTGAAGAAACGACAATGATGATAAGGACAAACCAATCGACCGCGAGCTTGAGGTCGGTCGACCATGAGCTTGAGGTCGGTCGACCGTGAGCTTGAGGTCGGTCGACCGAATCCATACACATTACAGTGTTCAAAAAACACTATTCAGGTCGGTCGACCGCAGGCATAGTCCTAGTCGATCGGAGAGCGGTTATGGGCCTGGTCAGTTTTCCCAGTTGGTTTTGGATTGACATGTTGATATAAATGTAGGCGTCAAAAATTACCTATAGGTTCCCGAATACAGCTCAAGACAGAATGCCATTATCTGAGTAAAGGAGGATTATCTGACACCGACAAGCGCATGAAGCGAATCGGTGAAGCGTATGAGTCAACGAAATGGCGAAACGCGCGTAACAATGCAACAAGTCAAAACCCAGAAAACATGAACATCCCCTGGCAGTCGAGTCGTACCAAAACAACTCGACTAAAGCCAACGGGTCTGTAGTTCTGAGCCCTAAACGTGTTTTTGACAGTTTTTAAGTGGTTCTCATGAGATTTATTCATTCCAGAGGTTCCCAACTGACTTGATATCATCTTTACACATGGTTAGGCTATTGTCAACTAAGGATAAGACCAAATCTCTCATTCTTATTTAAATACCCCGCATCAGGAGCCCTATAAATACAAGTCTAGGGCCTTCTTTCATGGGGGACAAGTTATAATCAAAGAGGCCGAGGTGCTGTCGAATTACAAAGCCAAAAGTCACAAATTTCAGAGAGGGTTAGCTAGATCTTGGCGATTTCCTGTGCATAAAGAGTGGATTTTGAGAGATCTGAGACTCATTCCCCCTTTCCTCCAGATCAAACTTGGTTTTAATCTCGAGAGGAGCCACAATCTCGCTTGGTCATGATTGTCACTTCGGCGATTAATTTCTTTATGATGTAAGAGCTTTAATCAATCCTCTGTCAACAGGATTTGATCCGCAGCGATCCACTGACTAACGCGTCCCCAGCACAGGCAATAGATCCCACGCAAGCAGCGGGTGATAAACGTCCTCTGCATTTGTTTTAAGAGAAAGTTGTAATCTTTATTCTTTTTATTATGTAAAGAGATCTTATAAAAAGATCGACTTTTACTTTCCTTTTTGAACTTATTGTAACGAAAAAATTTGTAATGAGTTCGATAATGAGAAAATCACCGCAAACAAATAGCGACCACAATGGGAGCCAACAGCCTTTCTGCGAAGGCTAATGTGTCGTAACCTCGGATCCGGATCCCGGTTAACATAGAGGTCGAGTACGAGTTCGACCAGGCCAAGTTCGAGGAGTATCTGTCGTCCTCCTCCTCCAGATCCTCCACACCTTGCAACCAAGGGAAGATCAAGGCCCTTGTTGCTACCGCAATCACGCCTTGTAACACCACTCTGGCCTCCAACGAGGCCGGATCTGCAGATCTGGACTCCTCCTCAATCAAGGAGATAGTTGTTGGAGGCGTCCCACTTCATCGAAGAGAGCTCGCCAAAGGTACGCTAACTCCTCGCATGCCGATTCGCCAAGACTTTGGAGCCTGTAGACGGGATCCGTTATGAAGAGGATCTGAAATTCAAGGAGCATCGAGTGCCTCAACAGTGAGCAAACGGTCCCTCCTCCAAACCAGCAACGAATGAATGGATCCAAGTCAAAAGGATCCGTTCAACTCTTGAGGAGTGCATCCAAAAGCATTGCCTACTCCTTATGCGTGCGCGGATTCTTATACAGAAGGCCCGAGAGTTGCATAAGCAAGAGGTGGACAAAAAACCACCAAAACCACACTAGGTCTGAAGGCCAAGTCCAAAACGGCATTGAAAATAACTCAAACAGCACCCAAAAATTTCAGAAAACAAAAATCACCATTTGCTGGCTCAGCCAAGGCCGAGCCACCAAATGCTGGCTCGACCAAGGTCGAGCCACCAGATAGTGGCTCATGCTAAGTCCGAGCCAACTCGGCTTTCTTTGCACCTGGTTCATCCCCCACAGTCAATATTGAGTCTTCGAAAACCCCTATTCCTATCCCGATGAATCATGCACTTGCGGTGGAGCCCCACGGTAGCGTGGACTTATCCAGAGGCGAGAAAGCAATAGAGGACTGCCTGGATCCTTTGCACAAGGATCGAGGCAAACTTATGGTTGAACAGCGCTTAGGTCCGGTGACTGAACCTCGAGCAACTACTCGAGCTGGGGGTCGCACCCACCCTCACAACAAGTTAGAGCCTTCCTATAATGGGTATGCTCCTATAACTGACCGCCTCATATTGCGAGTCATTGTCCTGGAGCCCGTTGAGGTCTCGCGCTCACGAAAGCGTGGTTCCAAACGTATGACTCATGAGAATGCCAACAAGGCAGCAAATCCTCAGAAGGAAACGTGTTTGTTAGATGATAACGTTATACCTAAGAAGTCGTGCCAACACACGATAGGTTGCTCCGGTTATCATGCCGATGAGTTATACTATCGGGCTAGGGATATGAACAGATCTCGAAAGAGAGATACCCAAGAGACATACTTCATTGTCTGTGTGCCAAACTATTCAGGGCAATATTATCAACGTATAGCTTCCCCAAGAACGCTCCACAGAGGGTCTCGACATTCCAAAGGTTTTCCTCTGAAGCATCAAAGTCCAAGCGTTTATGTAAGAAATGATTGGTTGTTCAAGGTGACGAACTTCCAGAAGTCACAATTAATATGGCTGATAAGGAAAAGTCGACTCGACCTTCTAGTTCTGACCCCCTCATATCGCATTGTCAAACCCGATTACGATCGGGAACCATTAGACAAAAGGACTATCAGAGGATGAATAAAGGACTATCCTTGGAGGATAAAGTATCATATGCTAACTCTACAGTCGCTTTTGATAATACGGTATCCAGCCAAGATAATCCGGCGAGGCATTTATGATCAACACCGAGCAAATGGCCAAAATCCTTGAAGATGCTCTGGCCAAGCAGAGAGAGAAATTTAAATTTGAATTGGAAATGGCTATATAGAAGATGAGGGAAATGCATGACCAACATATTCAGACTTTGTCTAATCAGATTGGCGAATCTAGTCATCACAACAATACTTATCGGGCATGTGTCAATTCGGACATGGACAAACACCTCAATGCTGATAACCCTTCTATTGACCAAAACGTTAGCGGTGACCCCACTGAAGACAACAACACTGGGAGGTGATCCCACCGAAGATGACAATGCCAGGAGTGACCGTATTGTTCCTCTAAAAAATCATCCAAAGCATGATACAGATGCAGACGAAAAGAGGAAAGACCTGGAGAGCAAAATCAACGCTCTTATGTCTGCTCGAGAGGTGAAGAAGACCGGTATTCTGTGTCCTTACCCGAGAGAGTGGGAGTCGATCTTGTACACGACAAAGTTTAACCTGATCAACTTCACGTCGTTCGACGGGAAGGACTCCCCCACTCAACATCTGATCTACTTCAATTTCCACTTAGGCATGATTTTTGGCAATGAAGCCTTGATCGTTCGGTCATTCATGGGCACCTTTCGCGGGGCTACCTTCGATTGATACCGTCATCTCAAGCCTAAAAGCATCAACAGCTGGGATGATATGGAAAGCTTATTCCTCGGTAATTTCTTTGATGATGACACCAATGTATCAATCAGAACGCTCTTTGAGGAGAAACAGGAAGACGAAGATGTAGGCAATAAAAATTGCCTTTATCCCTATTAGAGAAGTTCAGAACAAGACTGCTAAAACCTCATCCGAAAGAGAAAAAAGGGAGAAAACGACGATATCTCTCAAACCATAAGGCATTTGGTGAAACGGAGGTGGCAAACCCCCTTCGAAGGTTTGGTTGGTTCCATCTCGTCGAGATAGTCGATTTTCATATATAATTCGTCAAATTCCGACTTACGGTTTGAAAGTTATAGCCTATTCTTCGAAGCATGTTCAGTAGCTCGCCTGCAAAGGCTGAAGCTCGCCTGTAAGGAAGTCCTTCTGCAAGGATAGAGCTCGTCTAACAGCATTGAAGCTTGCCTGAATGAGATTCGCCTGCACAGCTCGCCTACACAGCTTCGCCTGCATAGCCTCGCCTGCACATTGAACCAAGCTCGCCTGTAAAGGCTGAAGCTCACCTACAAGGAAGTCCGTCTACAAGGATAGAGCTCGCCTAACAGCATTGAAGCTCGCCTGAATGAGATTCGCCTGCAAAGCTCACCTGAAGACTGAAACTCACTTGCTTGACCTAGGATCGCCTGAAGGCCTAGCTCGTCCGATAGATCGAAGCTCCTCTATTTAGCCGACTCGCCAGAATGAAGGTTCGAGCTCGCCTGAAGGCTAAGCTCGTCTGACAGCCTGCACCTCACCTGCGCTGACTAAGCTCGTCTAATAACTAGAAATCCGCCAGCATTATCAGCTGCCCACTTGGAGTATGGTAACAGTCACGTTAGTGGTCAAATCCCACGAATCAAGGGAGAAAGCATGGTGCTCCTCACCTAACAAGAATAGGGCGGCTGATAGGACCCCCTAAGTGGTCACATCCCATAGCTAGGACGGCTGGCTCCCTCACCCCTACTAGTGGTCAAATTCCACAAATCAAGGGGTGACCCATGCCATTCCTTACCTATTTAAAGCCACTTTCAGCCAACGTGAAAAGGGGGGATTAGCTGCTGCTTGCTTGGCTGGCTAATCTTCCAAAGGTTGAACCTTGTCTCATTTGCTAAAGGCTCCCTCATTTGAAGAGACTCGTTTGAACTCTCAGACTTGAGACTCTTAGGCTCTTTGCAAGCTCTTGCATGGTAGCTCTCTCTAAGCGGTCAGTTGATAAGCCCAAGCCCCCCGTTTGGCCTCGGGTATAGTCAAACTCGATCAGCACAAGCTTCTACTATGTACTGAAGCTTGCCCGCAACTTAGATCGGATCATCCAAGGGAAGCAGACTCGGTGTGAGAACCGAGTGAGGTGTCCTATCGCTGCCAAAGTCTCCACGTTAAACAATGAGGGCATTCCCTCTGCTTCTGTTGTAATTTTGATTTATTAGTTTGTAATAAGCCATTCTTATCAATACAAATGAAATCCCTATTTCGGGAGATCAGAAATTCACACCTACAGAAGATGGCGACCACAGTGGGAGAAACCGTTCATTCAGATGAATTGGTGGTGGCACAGTTCGACGAAGTTGCGGAAGGGACTATCGTCGAGTCCCTCTTCATCGAGTTCGATTCGATGAAGTACGAAGAATACTTGTCTTCGACTTCCTCTTGCGGCAAAATATCACGCAAACACCGAAAGGTTGTGCATGTAAGTCAGCCTGAGCAAATTAAGAGCCTTACCCGAGTAATCACTGGGGGTGCCATTCACTCGAATGCGATTGATGCCAAGGACGAATGACAAGTTCCCAATTTTGGCGAACTATGTCAATCAGTTCCCGATTGTGGCGAACTTCGCAAATCATGCGAACTCAGCAGTTCAGACGGGCTTCATCAAGCTCGCCTGACAGCCTAAACTCGCCCGCAAGTTCAAACAGGTGGACTTCACCAAGCTCGCTTGACGGCCCAAGTTCGCCAGATGGCTGAACTTTGCCAACAGACCCGAGCATGCCTAACGGCCCAACTTCGCCCGCAAGCCGACCTTCGCCCGAAAGGCAAAGCTGCTGCTCACCCAACGGGCGAACCTTGCCAGACTGAGCCTCGTCGACGAGCTCAAGTATGCCAAACAGGCGGACCACACCAAGCTCGCCTAATAGCTCGACCCCACCTGCAAGTGGCGGTAGCTCGCCAAATAGGCGAACCTTGACTGAAAGAACTAGAGGCTAAACCTCACTAACAGGCTCAAGGTCGCCGACCACACGAACCTCGCCTGAATGAACAGATGGGCGAACTTCGCCAACGGGCCCAAGCTCGCCTGTCTAGGCAAGGTCGCCTGAATTTGACGCTTGGAAAATTTCCCAAGTGTTCCCATTTGGTCTTCCTTGAGTCCCCTTCATTTGAGTGCTAGCAGTCGGCTGAGGCTCAGGCTTGCCTTGAACCTCGCCTGAACGACCAGTCGGCCAGACCTCACCAGCAGCTGACTGAAGGTCACTCAAATGCTCGAGCTCGCCTGTGTAGGCATATAAAATTGCTTATAGGTCCCCTAGCATAGCTCGGCACAAACCGACGAACCAACGAGGCGACGAGATCGACGAATCGCACGGAAGCGACGGAATGCATCCATACGCGTTCGGAATCAAGCCAAGTGTTAAGGAATCAACGAGTCATCCAACCGAGAACAGACTCGGACGAATCACGATCGAATCAAGATCAGTTTCGGACTCGAACTCAGAAGCGGATTTACTGCCAAATCAGGAATCCGACTTACTGCCAAATCAGATCAACCAATCAGAGTCTCAATCAACCGAATCACGGACAAAACCGGAAAACGCGGCAACCCAACTCGAAAAATCGCGAAACACCAAAGGCCGAGCCACCTTCAAGGTGGCTGCGCCTTAGCCGAGCCACCTCAAGGTGGCTCGGCCTTAGCCGAGCCACCATGAGGTGGCTCGGGTGGCCGAGCCACCCCAAGGTGGTCTCGGCCCAAAACGCAAGAAATCATCAAAATTATTCAAATAAACAAAAAAAAGCAATACGCGAGGCCACCTCGGGGTGCTCGGTGCCGAGCCACCTTGCAGGTGTCGTCTCGCATGCAGCCGAGCCACCTCGGGGTGGCTCGGTGGCCGAGCCACCTTGGGGTGGCTCGGCCATGAGCCGAGCCACCCCAAGGTGGCTAGGCACAGTGTCGGCCACCCCGAGGTGGCCGACAGTGGCCAGAGGTGGCCGACAATTCCCTTTTTGCAGCCACTGTCCTGAGAGCCTATAAATAGGCCTAGAGATGTTCATTTTCAGGGGTCGAACTTTCAAGAGCCGAAACTCTGCCGGATTGAAGAGTGAACTCGGAGCTTGAAGACCAGAAGACTTGCACCATTCAGATCTGATCCTCGGCGACCATCCACGTCAGAAAAGGCAGGATCTCGAGAGGAAGAAAGAACAGATCTGAGATCTACACGAGACTACACTCCAGATCTAAGCTTGGTCTTAGATCTCGAGATCTGAGCGATTATTCCCTTGGTGGATTAATCCCTCCCGGCTATTATTCCCTTCGTGGAATAATACCCGCATACTCGTGTAGATCCGACCGGATCTAGATCGCGCGGTGGTCCACGGATTAACCCCGGCGCAGGCAAAGAACCCACCAAAGCGAGCGACCGCAAAACAGGAGCTCGTGATTTGTTCACAGAGGAGAGTTGTAATTTTTCTTTATTTTCTTTGATTTAGTTGTAACCGGATCTATAAAAGACCGGATCTTTGTAACCCAAGATGACAATCATATCAATGAAAAAGAAAACAGTTTTCCACGCGAACAATCTGGCGACCACAGTGGGAGCCGACGATCTCGCCAACGAGATCGATGCGTCGCAGCCGCGGATTGCAATCCCGGTCGTGGAGGAGGTCGAGTACGAGTTCGACCAAGCCAAGTTCGAGGAGTACGTGTCCTCGTCCGGCTCTATCTCCCCCCGCAAGTCCAAGAAGTTCTCCTCCGGGAGAAAAGCTCGTTGGTTTGAAGCTGCTCGGGAAGCCCACGAAGCTCTCAACCCAACTGACGCCGAAGTTGCGTCAAATGAAGTTCCACCGACCTCCAATCAGGTCAACCCAACTCCCGCCAACGCCTCTACTGTTCAGGGCGTTGTGACTCTCTCAAAGAGAGCCCGCCAGAGGCGTCGTCAACGCCTTGCGCGGCAATTCGCTAAGGCGATGGAGTCTACGGACGGATTCCGCTACCACGCGGAGTTGAAGAACAGAAGAGGCAAACAGCCTCAACCACCAATGAATGGCGACTCTTCCAAGCCGCCAAAGAAAGAATGGGTCCGCGTCAAACGGAACCGTTCGACACTCGAGGAGCGCATTCGCAAGCGCCGCGCGATGTCAGCGCAGGCACGGGCTCAAGCTCAGGAAGCCCGTAGAAAGCTGCAAAAGGAGGTGGAGAAGAAGCCACCACCAACACGACAAGTCTGGAAGCCTAAGTCTGAAGTGGCGACTCAGGCCAAAAAGCAACCAGTGCAGCCTTCTAAGGAAGGTCAAACTCCGGCGAGTCAACCAAAGTCGCCGTCAATCCCAATAACTTCTCCGGGAGATCATGCAGAGTCATCCCGCAAGAAGAAACCAATTTTGGAGCGCCTCGGTCCAATTCCTGACGTGAGAGGCAAAGCTCCAATTCACGAGCGTTTGGGCCCGATGAAGAAGCCCAGAACGACTCAACATACTGGGGGTCGCCATCACCTCCAGCATGACAAAGACCTCAAGGCAGCTGCGCGCACCAATTTGCGCATTGAAGTCCAAGATCACGCCGAAAATTCACGCCCAAAAAGGCATGTTTTGAGGCGGGTAACCTTTGAAAGCCCAAAGAAGGCAAGTCAACCTCAGATGGAAACATTATCATCTGATAATGATTGTGTTGTACCTGAGAAGGCGTGCCCGCACACGATAGGTTACTCTGACTGTCAAAATGACGAGTTGTACTATCGTGCTGGGGGTACGAATAGAACCAGGAAGAGGAGTCCCCGAGAACGGGAAATTCAATGTCCCTGTTCCAAACTCATTCGGGCGGTATTGTCGGAATGCAATTGCATTAAGGCGGTCCCCGAAAGAGTTTCAGTTTTTGAAAGACTTAATGCGGAAACGCCAAAACCAAGGCCTAGGCGCTTCCAACGAAGAAGAAGGGTGATTGAAGACGGAGAATTTCCGAGGGTCACCACCAACATGACGAGCAAAGGGACATCGGCACGAGAAGATTTCGAGTCGATTCTGAAAGCTTCCCGACCTAGAACCCGTCTGCAGTCCGGAACCATAGAGCGAGCAACTTATGGTAGGATTCGGACAAGACGCCCTTCAGAAGATGAAGAATCTGATGCCGGCTCCGCGGTTGCATCAGATAATACGGTATCCAGCGAGGGACAACCCCGCGAGGCACTTATGATAAGTGCGGAGCAGATGGCCAAGATGCTTGAAGACGCTTTGGCTAAGCAGAAAGAAAGCTTTAAGTTTGAGATGGAGATGGCCATGCAGCAGATGAGAGAAATGCATGACCAACAAATCCAAGCATTGGCGAACCAACAAGGCGAGCAGAATCATCGTAACCCGGTTAATCTGGAAGATGAGGATACAAATGCTCGTAATACCAATGTGGTAACGAGGATGCCAACGAGGATACAAGTGAAGACTTGAAGATCAAAGATCTCGAGAGCAAAATCAACACATTGATCTCCGCTCAAGAGACGAAGAAAACAGGCATTCCCTGTCCATACCCAAGAGAGTGGGAATCGATCCCCTATCCGGCGAAGTTCAGTTTAATCAACTTCACGCCGTTCGATGGGAAGGGTTCCCCCACTCAGCATTTGATTTATTTCAAATCGCACCTGGGTATTATTTCCGGCAATGAGCCTCTGATGGTGCGGTCATTCGTCGGCACTCTTCGCGGAGCCGCCTTCGATTGGTATCGCCGCCTCAAGCCAGGCAGCGTGAACAGCTGGGATGACATGGAGACCAAGTTCCTGGCCAACTTCTTCGACGACGACACCGAGATATCTATCGGATCGTTGCTCGATGAGAAGCAGAAAGATGGAGAGTTAGTCGACACCTTCGTCAAAAGGTTCCGGAACAAGGCGATGAATTGCCGGGACCCGATCACCGAGGAATTCATCCTCCAGACCTGCCACAACAACCTCGTGTTGGACGTGCTAGAAGCAATGGGGACAGCACCATCCAAGACATGGAAGGATCTGAAGGTTCGAGGGGAGCAGGCTGAGCGATTCCTTAGAAGGAAAAAGGCCGAGAGGAACCAACCGACGGATAATCCGCTGAACTCAAACTTCGCCTCTCGTAATAAGGGCAAGGCACCTGCAGCTGCTGGTGGTGCTAATCAAGCGTCGCAACAGCAATCCCGAAGGCAGCAAAAGACTTCGGGTCCGAGACTCCAAAAAGAGTACTCTTTCAAGGACGAAGACGTTCCAGCCATCTTCGAATCCCTCCTTGAAGGTAACAAGATCAAGCTACCACCTATCACAAATCAGGAGGAAGCTGACAACACTACGGACCCAAAGTACTGTGCATACCACAGGAGGGTCGTTCATCCCACCAAGGATTGCTTTGCTCTCAAGAATAGCATTCAGACCTTGGTTGAAGCCGGCGTCATAACGCTAAGGTAAGCCAATTGAGAACGGCAAAACTCCAAAGAGTATACGAGTATAAACTGTTTCTCAATCCTCCGACCGGTATAAGAGGTTAAACTACTCCCTGATACTCCAATAGGTATATGAGTCTAAACTATTTCCTCACTTTTGACGGGAAGTTCCTGGAGAATATTAAGCTAATATTCTTAAGGATAACCCAGATAGGTAACTGATAATAATGTCCGAACCAGTTCCGCAGAGGAAACTGGGGGTGGACGATTTATGTAACGGGAAGTTCCCAAAACCACAGCAATGTAATGAATAAGAACTCCCATTCAAATTCTCACCGTGTCTGTGCACTCAACACTCTCTCTGTTAGAGTCTGGACATAAAATTCCCAATTGGTCAAACCTTCCTACAGTTAGGACAACAACCAAAATCTCCTCTCGATTCCTCCAATGAACGAGAGGTCCACTTCGTCTTAAACCTTCCATTCGGTCAAACCTATCTACAGTTAGGACCAAAACCGAAATCCCCTCTCGACTCGTCTAATGAACGAGAGGTCCACTTCCAAATCGAGTGATCAAACCTTCCTACAGTTAGGGTCAAAACCGCAATTCACTCTCGATAAACGAGAAGTTCATCTTTAGTTCGGTAATCAAACCTTCCGACAGTTAGGGTTATCCGAATCTTTTCGATTCTCGGAGTGGAGATCCCACTCTCAGTTTCAACTTTCCGGATTCTGGGGGTGGAGATCCCACCTCGAGTCTCCTTTCCAGTTGAAGATAGAATATAAAATTCTTCTTCTTCATTGTCGGGAGATAGAATATAAAATTCTTCCTCTCCCATTTCGGGTTCGTCTTTGCCCCAAGAGAAGACACCACCTTTTTCAAATCCCAAAATCTGTGCCTCACAGGTACAGGGAATTTTATCCCGAATCCTAAGTAGGGATAAGTCAACGCCTAACACGCGTTGCCGGTTTAGTCTTTTTCCGTACAAAAAGACACCATGGTTCGATTCTGGGGTATTCTATCCTGAAACCTAAGCAAGGATAAGTCTGTGCCTAACCCGCGCTGCCGGTTAGTTCTTAACCGTTGAAAAGAACATCCGTCCACATATTCAACATTGTGGCAGGTTGTTATTAATAACACCAAAATCCATGCCTTACACGCATGGGGAATTTCATCCTGAATCCTAAGAAAGGATATGCCGACGCAAAAAGCCACCAGGGTTCGATTCTGGGGTATTCTATCCTGAAACCTAAGCAAGGATAAGTCTGTGCCTAACCCGCGCTGCCGGTTAGTTCTTAACCGTTGAAAAGAACATCCGTCCACATATTCAACATTGTGGCAGGTTGTTATTAATAACACCAAAATCCATGCCTTACACGCATGGGGAATTTCATCCTGAATCCTAAGAAAGGATATGCCGACGCCTAACACGCGTCGCCGGTTTAGTCTTTTACCGATTGAAAAAGACACCAGAATACCAGTCTGGGGTATTTTTATCCCGAAGCCTAAGTAGGGATAAGTCAACGTCTAATACACGTTGCCGGGTAGCCTATTCCCGTAACAATGGCGAAGTCTATGTATTCAACATCATAGCACAAAGTCTAAGAGAATTCACTCTCTTAGCACAACGTTACATGCGGAACGGATTTCGTCAATCCGCATGCTAGCCCGACTCAAACGGTAGTCGGTAAAGGCTAATCAAACCCGTTGAAGGCTGGGGGTTAGCCAAAAACCCCAAAGTCGACGCCTAACACGCGTCGCCGGGTAGTCTATTCCCGTGAGAAAGACGAAGTCTACGTATTCAATATCGTAGCACTAAAAGGGTTAACTCTTTTAGCTTAACGTCACATGCGGAACGGACTTGAACAATCCGCATGCTAGCCCGACTCAAACGGTAGTCGGTAAAGGCGCATCAAACCCGTTGATGGCTGAGGATTTGCCAAAAATCCTATAAATACGAAAGTCACTGACGCATCAGCTCCATTAGTTGGTCTCGTGACTTGAGCATCCAACGACGTTCGAAACCCTAAGGTCAACGCCGGACAACGCGTAACCCTAGGCCAACGCCGATCAATGCGTTGCAACGAAGGAATCAATACTCCGAAAAGTATACGAGTATAAACTGCTTCTTAAATACTCCAATAAGGTATATGAGTATAAACTATTCCCTAATTTTTGTTGAGAAGTTCCTGGAGAATGTTTTTATAAACATTCTTAAGGATAACTCAACAACACGACGCCGGACAACGCATTGCAGACAAAGATTCAACGCCAATAATCGATGGTCAGCTAAAGATTAGAAAGTCAGGAACCGACTTCAAGTTTAAAATTCCGACAACGGTCAGACAATAAATGCAGCACCGAAAACCTTACAGACATTCGACAAAGCACCGAATAGCCTGAAGGATTGAAGGAATCAAGAACAGAAGCCATTCCAAGGTCCCGTTACACCGACTGAAGGTGGGGACAATCATATCCAAAGTATTCCAGACTCTTCTATAAAAGAACGAGACTGAAATACTTTGGAGGGGGTATCTGTAGGCGTATAAAACTACCTATAGGTCCCTTAGCACAGCTCGGCACAAACCGACGAACCAACGAGGCGACGAGATCGACGAATCGCACGCAAGCAACGGAATACATCCATTCGCATGCGGGATCAAGCCAAGTGTTCGAAGAGTCAACGAGTCATCCAACCAAGGGGAAACTCGGACGAATCACGATCGAATCAAGATCAATTTCGGACTCGAACTCAGAAGCGGATTTACTGCCTAATCAGGATCCAGATTTACTGCCAAATCAGGAATCAGATTTACTGCCTAATCAGGATCCAGATTTACTGCCAAATCAGGAATCAGATTTACTGCCTAATCAGGATCCAGATTTACTGCCAAATCAGGAATCAGATTTGGCCACCCAGAGGTGGCCGACAGTGGCCAGAGGTGGCCGACATTTCCCTTTTTGCAGCCACTGTCCTGAGAGCCTATAAATAGGCCTAGAGATGTTCATTTTCGGAGGTCGAACTTTCAAGAGCCGAAACTCTGCCGGATTGAAGAGTGAACTCGGAGCTTTGAAGACTTGAAGACTTGCACATTCGGATCTGATCCTCGGCGAGCATCCACGTCAGAAAAGGCAGGATTTCGAGAGGAAGAAAGAACAGATCTGAGATCTACACGAGATCACACTCCAGATCTAAGCTTGGTCTTAGATCTCGAGATCCGAGCGATTATTCCCTTGGTGGACTAATCCCTCCCGGCTATTATTCCCTTCGTGGAATAATACCCGTATAATCGTGTAGATCCGACCGGATCTAGATCGCGCGGTGGTCCATGGATTAACCCCGGCGTTGGCAAAGAACCCACCAAAGCGAGCGACTACAAAACAGGAGCTCGCGATTTGTTCACAAGAGGAAAGTTGTAATTTTTATTTTTTTTCTTTGATTTAGTTGTAACTGGATCTATAAAAGACCGGATCTTTGTAAGTCAAGATGACAATTATTTCAATGAAAAAGACAACAGTTTTCCCCGCGAACAGCCTGCAGTCAGCTGGAGCTCGCCCATATTCCATACCTTGCCTGTCCTGGCAAGGTCGGCTGGATCCGACACTTAGGGAATTTCTCAGGTGCCCTCATTCTGACTCCTTTGAGTCTCCTCCAAGTGATTGCACACTTGGTCCTTTCGACGCTGGGGGTTGCCACCACCAATCCGCAGGGGATCTCAGGGATCATCTGATTTGCAAACGCACTCTTCATGAGACAAACCCTTAGTGCCATTGCGAGAGACTCATCCAGGCAGTACTTACGGATTACCGATGTTCCAAGGATCCAAAGTCATTAGTGTTCGAGAGGCTTTCTAAACAGTCTCCTAAGACGAGACCTCTTCGCCAGAGACGCAATCGTCAGAGGAGACGAGCTTCCGATGATCTGGAGCTCCTCGCCGCAACTATCAATGTGACGGGGAAAATCCAAGGCCATTGAGCGTGAAGGTATCCGCCAATGCACTCACGCCCAAATGGGAGTAGCCATTCCGTTTGACTACACGCGTCTAACACCCATCTTTGATGATGACGACGATGATTGCTCGGCAGTGGCGACGTCGCAAACCTCAAGCTCAGTTTAAGGTGAGCATGCAAATGTGCACATGACCGACATCCCTGATGAGATATCCAGGAGACTCGACGAGCAACAAGCAACCATCAACTCCCTGAAGGAGATGTTGGAGGAGCTTCTGAGAGAGAAGAAGAAGAAGACAGAGAGAGGACTTCGCAGGCTTTGTATAAATCCTCGAAGCACAAAGAGCGGATGCCTACTCCTTCTCACTCCTCATCCGAGTCATCTAGAGGAGCGTCATCTTCGGATCATAACCCAAGGGACAAAAGGCTCGATGAATTCTAAAGTCAACTCGACGCCTTGAAGCTCCAGAAGCATATGAACAAGCTGGGGGTTGTCAGACCGTATCCGATCGAATGGGATGTAGTCTCCTACTCGATGAAGTTTCAGCCACTGGACCTCCTGCAGTTCGATGGAAAGGATTCTCCTACCCAGCACATCTACTACTTCCAGGCGCAAACTGAACACGTAGTAGGGAATGATCCCATTATGACTCGACTGTTCATCGGCACCCTCAAGGGGATCACTTTTGAATGGTTCCGCCAATTGGAACCTGATTCCATTACCTGCTAGAAGGACATGGAAAGGCTCTTCATGGCCAGATTCTTTGACGATGACAAAGAAGTATCTGTGACCACCCTACTAACTGCAAAGCAGGAAAAGACAGAGTCTGTAAGCAACTTTGTCAAGAGGTTCAGGAACCAATCGCTACATACACTTGATCAGGTTTCTAAGGCCACCCTTATTGATATGTGCCAAAACAATCTCTCCATCGACACCCTATCTAATATGGGCGTAGTCGTAGCTCGCTCGTGGAAAGACTTAATCCGCCAAGGAGAACAAGTCGAGAGCATGCTCAAGCGTATGGATGCTGAAGAGCCACGTGGATTTGAAGGAGATAATGACCAAAGCAATTTCACTTTGGTAGTGGAAACCACTTCCCCTCTCAATGCCTTCCAAGAATGAGAGGTCCGCTTTCTGGACGAGCAGCCCTTCTCACAGTCCGGTACATCCTAAATCTTCCACTTGGTCAAACCTTCCTACAGTTAGGACCAAAGCCGAATTTCCTCGCCGATCCTTTCTAATAAGACGACGGGTCCTCAGAACTATCAAGTTAACTGCCACCTCTGATAGCCATTTCTCCATTAGTTTCATTCAACTGGATGATGGATCTGGTAAGACTATCAAGTTAACCATTACCTATGATAGTCTCCTCCAAATTTTCCCCATCGATCCTCTCCAATAGGATGATGGGACCACTTCCACTGTCATGTTAACAGTCACCTCTGACAAATCAACTTACCAGTCCTCTTCAATAGGAGGGTAAGTCCACAGAGTTGCTCAAATAGCAACAAACTCCCACTGTCATGTTAACACTACACCTCTGACAAAACCACCATTACCAATCCTCTTCAATAAGATGGTAGGTCCTCAAAGTCGTTCTAATCACGACAATCTGTCATGTTAACTTCACACCTCTGACCAGAATCTACTTACTGACTCTCTTCAATGGAGCGGTAGGTCCACAAAGTCGCTCCGATCGCGGCAATTCCTATCACGTTAACGATTACCTATGATAGCTGACACTGTCATGCCTGCAAATAACGTTGTCCGATCAGTCATCATACTTATACATTCCTAAACGGCCTGATCCTTTTCGAGCATTCTAATATTCTTAGAACAATCGATGGGTAGTAGCCTACCATGCGATGGCTCCTATAGCAATCAATCGTCACACTCATATGTCCTTGAACGATTTGATTCCCCCAGCATCGTCTTTCCCGTAAAAGGCGTCATTGTTTGATAGTGACCTACCATGCGATGTGCCGCTATTTTAGGGTTCGTCTTTGCCCCAAGAGAAGACAAATGTGGGTTCGTCTTTGCCTCACGAGAAGACAAAAGTGGGTTCGTCTTTGCCCAAAGAGAAGACAAATCAGGGTTCATTTTTACCCCAAGAGAAGACAAGCTTCTCCTCTCGACTCCAACGGGTATACGAGTATAAATTGTTTCTCAAACCTCCAATTGGTACACGAGGCTAAACTGCTTCCAATCCTCCAACCGGTATATGAGGCTAAACTGTTCCCTTTCCTCCAACCAGTGCACGAGGTTAAACTGCCCCCTTATACTCCCACTGGTGCAAGAGTCTAAACTGCCCATTTATCCTCCAACCGGTATACGAGGCTAAACTGTTCCCTTTCCTCCAACCGGTGCACGAGGTTAAACTTCCCCCTTATACTCCCACTGGTGCAAGAGTCTAAACTGCCCCATTATCCTCCAACCGGTGCACGAGGCTAAACTGCTTCCAATCCTCTAACCGGTATACGAGGCTAAACTGTTCCCTTTCCTCCAACCGGTGCATGAGGTTAAACTGCCCCCTTATACTCCCACTGGTGCAAGAGTCTAAACTGCCCCCTTATCCTCCAACCGGTGCACGAGGTTAAACTGCCCCCTTATCCTCCAACCGGTGCACGGGGCTAAACTGTTCCATTTCATCCGACCGGTATATGAGGCTAAACTATTCTCTTTCCTCCAACCGGTGCACGAGGTGAAACTGCCCCTTTACTCCAACAAGTATACGAGTATAAACTGCTGCTCCTTTCCTCTAACTGGTGCATGAGGTGAAACTGCTTCCAATCCTCCAACCGGTGCACGAGGCTAAACTGCTCCTTTCCTCCGACTGGTACACGAGGTTAAACTGCTCCTTATGTCCAAACGCCTTAAATGGCTAAGGATAGAGGAGAAATCTTAGCATTGAGCCTAAGAGAAGCTTCTCGACAACTTACCATGCTAAGGGCAAGAGCATGGCTAGTCCAACTCAAACGGAAGTTGGTAAAGACAAATCAAGTCCGTTGATAGCTAAGGATTTGCTTAAAATCCTAGAAGGCGATCATCAGCTGCGAGTGAAGAGGTCAACTTCGCCGAGCTCGTTGGATGGCTCCTCACTCCATCTGAGCAGGGATCACTTTACAGGTCTTCATATGCAAAGTGTTCCAGACCCCATGCGGCATGATTCAGGTTTGAAAACTTTGGAGGGGGTTCTGTAGGTAATAAAAATTGTCTTTATCCCTATCAGAGAAGTTTAGAACAAGACTGCTAAAACCTCATCCGAAAGAGCAAAAAGGGGGAAAACGCCGATATCTCTCAAACCATAAGGAATTTGGCGAAACAGAGGCAGCAAACCCCATCGGAGGTTTGGTTGGTTCCGTCTCGTCGAGATAGTCGATTTTTATATATAATTCGTCAAATTCCGACATACGGTTTGAAAGTTATGGCCTATTCTTCGAAGCATGTTCAGTAGCTCGCCTAAAGGCAGAAGCTCGCCTACAAAGGCTGAAGCTCGCCTGCAAGGAAGTCCGTCTGCAAGGATAGAGCTCACATAACAGCATTGAAGCTTTCCTGAATGAGATTCGCCTGCACAGCTTCGCCTGCACAGCCTCGCCTGCACATTGAACCAAGCTCGCCTGTAAAGGCTGAAGCTCGCCTGCAAGGAAGTCCGTCTGCAAGGATAGAGCTCGCCTAACAGCATTGAAGCTCGCCTGAATGAGATTCGCCTGCACAGCTCGCCTGAAGACTGAAACTCACCTGCTTGACCCAGGCTCGCCTGAAGGCCTAGCTCACCCGATAGCTCGAAGCTCGCCTGTTTGGCCGACTCGCCAGTACGAAGGTTCGAGCTTGCCTGAAGGCCAAGCACCTGCGCGGACTAAGCTCGCCTAACAACTAGAAACCCGCCAGCATTGTCAACTGCCCACTTGGAGTATGGTAACAGTCACGTCAATGGTCAAATCCCATGAATCAAGGGAGAAAGCATGGTGCTCCTCACCTAACAAGAATAGGGCAGCTGACAGGACCCCCTAAGTTGTCACATCCCACAGCTAGGGCGGCTGGCTCCCTCACCCCCTACTAGTGGTCAAATCTCACAAATCAAGGGGAGACACATGTCATCCCTTGCCTATTTAAAGCCACTTTCAGCTAACGTGAAAAGGGGGGATTAGCTGCTGCTTGCTTGGCTGGCTAATCTTCCAAAGGTTGAACCTTGGCTCATTTGCTAAAGGCTCCCTCATTTGAAGAGACTCGTCTGAACTCTCAGACTTGAGGCTCTTAGGCTCTTTGCAAGCTCTTGCATGGTAGCTCTCTCCAAGCGGTCAGTCGACAAGCCCAAGCCCCCCGTTTGGCCTCGGGTATAGTCGAACTCGATCAGCACAAGCTTCTACTACATACTGAAGCTTGCCCGCAATTTCGATCGGATCGTCCAAGGGAAGCAGACTCGGTGTGAGAACCGAGCGAGGCGTCCTATCGCTACCAAAGTCCCCACTTTAAACAAGAAGGGCATTCTCTCCGCTTCTGTTATAATTTTGATTCATTAATTTGTAATAAGCCATTCTTATCAATACAAACGAAATCCCAATTTCGGGAGATCATAAATTCACACCTACAGAAGAGACGGTTGACGAATTCGTCAAGCACTTCCAAAATAAGGTAATGAATTACCGAGATCCAGTCAAAGAAGACTTCATCCTCCAAACCTATCATAACAACCTGTCCATTGATATCTTGGAAGTTATGGGAGTAGCGCCATCCAAAACCTGAAAAGAGTTGAAGGTGCACGGAGAGCAGGCTGAATACTTCCTCAGAAGGAAGAAAGCTGAGAGAAGCCAACCAACAGCTAACCCTCCGAATTCAAGCTTTGCCTCCCATGGTAAGGGGAAGACACCTCTAGCAGCTGTTAATATTAATCATACGTCACAGTAGTAACCCCGAAGATAACAAAAGACTTCAGATCCAAGACTCCAAAAAGAGTACTCCTTCAAGGATGAAGACGTTCCAGCCATTTTTGAATCCCTCCTCGAAAATAACAAGATCAAGTTATCACCTATCACAAATCGGGAGGAAGCTAATAATACTTCGGATCCAAAGTACTGTGCGTACCACAAGAGGATCTTTCATCCCACCAAGGCTTGTTTCATCCTCAAAAATAGCATTCAAGTCTTGGTTAAAGCCGGCGTCATAAC
Organism: Asparagus officinalis; assembly: GCF_001876935.1. Classification (NCBI taxonomy): domain Eukaryota; kingdom Viridiplantae; phylum Streptophyta; class Magnoliopsida; order Asparagales; family Asparagaceae; genus Asparagus; species Asparagus officinalis. The sequence goes on from NC_033800.1 coordinate 84,174,577, forward strand.
ATTGGAATAAGCCAAATGAGAACGCTCTACTCCGAAGAGTATACGAGTATAAACTTCTTCTCTCACACTCCGAAGAGTATACGAGTATAAACTATTTCTCTCTCACTCCGAAGAGTATACGAGTATAAACTGCTTCTCAATCCTCCAACAGGTACATGAGGATAAGCTGCTCCCTGCATACTCTAACAGGTATACGAGTCTAAACTATTTTCTAATTTTAATGGGAAGTTCTTGGAAGAATATCGTATGTGATATTCTTAAGGATAACCCGATCGTTCAGCTGAATACAAAATATTCCTTAAAAGACCACATTTTGTAAGGAAAGCTGGGGGTGGATAACCCATGTAACGAGAAGTTCCTGGAGAGTGTCATGCCTGGTATTCTTAAGGATAACCCGGTCACTATAAAGGGGGATAAATGAGAAACTCCCACTCGAACTCTGAATATTTTCAAGAATGAAACGCATCTTATTGTCGGGATCAATTTCACCAACTTCTAAGCATTTTTTTGCTGAGATGAGATTTGATCACTTCGTTGGATCAATCTTCCCTCACAAAAAAAACTCCCACTGGTGTTTGATGATTTATAATCTTCCACCACAAAGTCTCTCACTGATCAAATTAATTGACAGTAGGTCCACTAAAATTCTTTCTGGTTTAGTCCATTCAAACTCACATTGTGTCTGTGCACTCAACACTCCCATTGTTAGAGTCCGAACATAATGCTTGGAATTTTAATCTGCCAATCCTCGATAATTATCAAATCCCTTCGTGTTAAGTCTTTATCACTTGACATCAAGAATCCCCACTGAGTGATCGGTACAAGTCAACACTCCCAATATGATTTGTACTCTCACTCCAACTATATACCTAGTCAAACCTTCCTACAATTAGGACCACGACCAAAATCCCCTCTCGATTCCTTCCATGAATGAGAGGTCCACTTTCAAATCAAGCGATCAAACCTTCTTACAGTTAGCGTCATCTCAAACCTCCCGCTCGGTCAAACCTTCCTACAGTTAGGGCCAAAGCCAAATCCCCTCTCGATTCTTTCCATGAATGAGAGGTCCACTTTTAAATCGAGTGATCAAACCTTCCTACAGTTAGGGTTGTCTCGAACTCCCACTTGGTCAAACCTTCCTATAATTAGGGTCAGAACCGCAATTCACTTTTGACAGATGAGAAACCCACCTTTAGTTTGGTAATCAAACCTTCCAATAGTTAGGATTATCTGAATCTTTTCGATTCTCGGAGTGAAGATCTCACTCTTAGGTTCACCTTCCCGGATTCTTAAAGTGGTGATCCCTCTTTAAGTTTTATTTGTAACTGGAGATAGAATATAAAATTCTTCCTCTTCAGCTTTTGAAGATAGAATATAAAATTCTTCCTCTCCCACATCGGGTTTGTTTTTACCCTAAAAGAAGACCTGAAGATAGAATATAAAATTCTTTCTCTTCAGCATCGGGTTCATCTTTATCCCAAGAGAAGACACCATCTTTCAACTCTAAAATCCATGCTTCACACACATAGGGAATTTTATCTTGAATCCTAAGTAGAAATAGGTCAATGCCTAATACGTGTTGCCGGTTTAGTCTTTCATCGATTAAAAAATATACCATAATCCAAGTCTGGGGACTTTTATTCCGAATCCTAAGTAGGGATAAGTCAACGCCTAACACGCGTTGTCAGTTTAGTCTTTCACCGATTAAAAAAGATACCAGAATCCAAGTCTGAGGACTTTTATCCTGAATCATAAGTAGGGATAAGTCAACGCCTAACACGCATTGTCGGTCAGTCACATTCAGATACAAACTCCCGACAATGATGATTAGTTCAAAGTCAACTCAATGACATGAGTTAAGTTTAGAAACTCACACATCAACTTCAGTTCAACACTTCAACAGCGGTAAGATGATAAAATACTGAATAGGCTGAAGGCTGAAGAAGTCAAGAATTAAAACGGTTCACAGGTCCTTCTACGAAATTAAGGATATGGCCTATCTTATCCAAATCATTTCAGACTCCTCTATAAAAGAATAAGTCTGAAATACTTTGGAGGGGTATCTGTAGGCGTCAAAAATTACCTATAGGTCCCCGAACACAGCTCGAGACGAAACACCATTATCCGAGTAAAGGAGGATTATCTGATGCCGACAAGCGCATTAAGCAAATCGGTGAAGCGTATAAGTCAACAAAATGACGAAACGCGCATAACGACGCAACAAGTCAAAACCCAGAAAATAGGAACAACCCCTTGCGGCCGAGTCATACCAAAACAACTCGACTAAAGCTAGTGGCTCA
>NC_033800.1:84176886-84209600 GCF_001876935.1 Asparagus officinalis
CGACCAATGGCCGAGCCACCTTCTAGTGGCTCGCACCATGCCGAGCCACCAAATGGTGGCTCGTGCAGTCCTGAGCTCTAAACGCGTTTTCGACGGTTTTTAAGTGGTTCTTACGGGATTTATTCATTCCAGAGGTTCCTAACTGACTTGATATCATCTCTGCATATGGTTAGGCCGTTGTCAACTAAGGATAAGACCAAATCTCTCATTCTTATCCAAATACCTCGCATCCGGAGCCCTATAAATACAAGCCTAAGGTCTTCTTTCACGGGGGGCGAGTTATAATCAAAGAGGGTGAGGTGCTGTCGAATTGCAGAGCTAAGAGCCACGAATTTCAAAGAGGGTTAGCTAGATCTTGGCGATTTCCTGTGCATAAAGAGTAGATTTTGAGAGATCTGAGACACGTTCCTCCTTTTCTCCGGATCAAACTTGGTTTTGATCTCGAGAAGAGCCACAATCTCGTTTGGTCGTGATTGTCGTTTCAGCGATTACTTCCTTCGTGAAGTAAGAGCTTTAATTAATCCTCTGTCAATCGGATCTGATCCGCGGTGGTCCACGGATTAACGCGTCCCCGGCACAGGCGAAAGATCCCACGTAAACAACGGGTGATAAACATTCTCTGCGTTTGTTTTAAGAGAAAGTTGTAATCTTTATTCTTTATATTGTAAAGCAGATGTTATCCAAGCATGGCCTTCCTTCTACCCCTGCTTAATTTATAGTAGTTTAATGTGTGAATCTTGTGCATTAGCAAAACGTCACAATCTTCCACTTAATAATGCATTGTCTATTAATTTCTAGTGGACCACTTGATTTAATTTTTGGTGATGTTTGGGGTCCAGCTCCAATTACTTCACATACTGGCTGTCGGTATTACATGCGTTTTTTTTTTCGGATGATTTTAGCAAATATACTTGGATTTTTCCTGTGCATAAAAAACCGGATGTTGAGAAATATTTTGGCAGGCCTACCAATTAAGGCACTACACTCTGATATCGTACTGTATCTCCCCATCTAGATGGTGCCGGTATCATACACTATCATGTCCTCATACACACGAGCAAAATGGCTCCGCGGAAGGAAACCATCGACTTAATTTGTTATCTACCGCATCAGCACCTCATCTCTTTTGGGATGAAGCGGTCGCCGCTGCAGTATATCTCATCAACAGATTGCCAACACCACTTCCTTATCATAACAGGTCTCCATACGTACGAAGCCACTACGAGGGCCACGTTTTTTGCTTCATTCGTCACAAACCCAACCTCCTGCAGTTCTATAAACGGTCGGGGTTCGCAGGGGGATGTTGAGGATAATCTCAATTGATTATCTTTGTTAGAGATAAGATACTTGTAAACAAATTATCTACAGGTTTCGATAGGGATCTGAATTCAATCCTATCCTAGTCTGTTACTTAGTTGTAAATATGACTTTGTAATCTCTATTATAAATGCTATTCTTAGAGAGCTCTGGAACGAAACACCAGAGAAACAAATAAATCTCTCCTCTCTCTAAACTTTATAAAAAATATATATATTTCACAACCATGTTAAGTAAGAAAATAGAACAAAAAAAAGATAATGATATTCAACCACGGGCAAATGCAAGTGGGTCTAATCGAGTAATAATAATAATAACAGAAGTTGATCAAATGATTATTAAATTGTTTGCTATTTATTCATCTAATTATCCATAAGATCAACCAGAGTACTCACAGATATATGTGGTTCACTCCTTCGGAGCTACTCCATGGTGCAACGACGACGCCAAATTTTTTTATATCCCAAAAGAATAGATCCAAGAGAACACCCTCTCTTGATCAGATACACTCCAAGAACTCTCACAAACGCTCTCTGTATTTTCTCTTACTCTTCTATAAGAGGAGTTGTTTCTGAGATGAGATTTTCTTAAGAGTTTAGGGCCCTATTTATAGTGTTTGAGAAAATACTATGCACAAATATAATATTATCTGTGGGACCCGCCACTAATAATAAAATATTTGTGGGACCCGGTGGGACCCGCCATCTTTTTCATTCTTCAAAGAAAACGACACCGAAATCTTATTTTTCTTTGTGGGGCTCACCTTTGTGGGCCTCACGGTTTGTTTTGTTAGGCTAACAATCTCCCACTTGAAGATTTGATTGAGTATCAATTATATCTTAACACCCTTCTTGGTTGCATCATCTGGATGTTTTGTATCTTTGGCGTCTTGCACGGCCCTCAGCATTCTCAACGGAGGTCATATGAGGCTGCACACAGCCTCACCTTCTCGAGCGGAACTGGCTTGGTCAGCATATCGGCTGGATTGTACCTTGTATCAATCTTCACAAGCTTGAACTCGTTCCTGCTTTGCCATCTCCGTATGGCATGGTATTTCACGTCAACATGCTTGGTCCGAACATGGAATGCGTCGTTCTCTGACAAGTGAATGGCACTCTGACTGTCACAGTGGATGAAGTATTTCTCAAAGCTTACTCCAAGCTCGAGAAGAAAAGACTTCAACCATAGCAACTCCTTTGCTGCCTCTGCTGCAGACACGTACTCGGCTTCGGTTGTCGATAAAGCCACAGTATCCTGTAACTTGGATCTCCAACTTATCGCTCCACCACCCAAGATGAAGATGTAGCCGCTCGTGCTCCTTCTTGAATCTATATCCCCTGCGTAGTCTACATCACAAAAGCCCTCTAGTTGCAAATCTGTCCCGCCATACTCAAGACAACAGTCGGACGAGCTTCTCAAGTAGCGTAGAAGCCACTTGACCGCACCCCAGTGTTGTTTCCCTGGATTGCTCATGAAGCGGCTCACAACTCCCACTCCTTGTGCAATATCCGGCCTCGTACACACCATCGCATACATCAAACTTCCGACGGCAGATGCATATAATATGTTGGCCATGAACTCATGCTCTTCAGTAATCTCTGGTGCTTGGGTCTTCAATAGCTTGAAATGGCTTACAAACGGCGAGCCCACTGGTTTAGCTTTCTCCATGCCGAACTTTTCAAGAATCTTCTCAATGTAGGCCTTCTGAGACAACCTCAGCCTTCGTGCTGATCTATCTCTGATGATCCTTATTCCTAGAATCTGGTTTACTGGACCCAGATCCTTCATCTCGAAGCATTCGGAGAGACGCCCCTTGAGTTCTTCAATGCGGGCCAAGTCGGGCCCTGCAATCAACATGTCATCAACATAAATCAAGAGTATCACATAGGATTCGCCATATCTCTTGATGAAGCAGCAGTGATCTGTGTCACATTTGAGAAAACTGTTCTCCTCCATAAAGTTCTCGAACTTCATGTATCACTGTCGCGGTGCTTGCTTCAGGCCATACAAGCTCTTGAGCAGGCGACACACGAGGCCCTCCTTGCCTCGTTCCTCGAAGCCCACTGGTTGATGCATATAGATCTCCTCCTCCAAATCTTCATGAAGGAATGTCGTCTTCACATCCATTTGCTCTAGATGGAGATCTCGAACTGCCACAATGCTCAGCACAGTTCGGATCGTGGTCAACTTGACGACGGGAGCGAAAACATCAGAATAGTCTATCCCTGCTTTCTGCTCATAGCCCTTCACTACAAGCCTCGCCTTGTAGCGTCTCCGTCCATCGGCTTCATCCTTGACCTGATAAATCCACCGATTGTTAAGAGCCTTTCTCCCTCTTGGAAGCTTTACGAGCTCCCAAGTCCCATTCTTCATCAAGGACTTCATTTCTTCCTCCATGGCAGACTCCCACTCGCCCCGAGCTTTGTCGGTCTGCTGTACCTCCTCATAGCTCTCTGGCTCACCACTGTCAGTCAGGAGAAGGTAATTCATGGTAGAAAGGTACCTCTCTGGCACCCTTGGGATTCTTGGAGCTTTGCGAATTGCGATCGACAACTCTGCTGGATCCTGCTGCTGTGCATCCGGCACGTTCTCTTGGTCTCCATCTTCTATACTGATTAGTATCTCAACGTCGTCCTCATTGTCAGCAATATCTGGGAAAAGAGGGGGAGATAGTTGACTCTCACTCACCTCTTTGGTCTTGTACACCGCATTCTCATGGAACACGACGTCACGACTACGCACCACCTTGCACGCATCGTGATCCCAGAAATGGTACCCATACTCATCTCCTCCATAGCCGATGAAAGAGAGCTTCTTTGACTTTGGATCAAGTTTTGACTGGTCTGCAGGATTGGTCATGACATAGGCGTCACAACCAAATACTCGTAAGTGCTCTAGCTTTAGCTTCTTTCCTGACCAAGCCTCTTCAGGTATCCCATAACTGAGAGTCGCGGATGGCCCGCGGTTGATCAAGTATGCAGCAGTATTGACAGCTTCGGCCTAAAAACTCTTGGGCAATCCGGAGTGGATCCTCATGCTTCTAGCGCGCTCCAAGATAGTACGATTCATGCGCTCCGCCACTCCGTTGTGCTGACGTGTGCCTGGGACGGTCTTCAGTCTCCGAATCCCACGGGACGAGCAGAAGTTCTCGAACTCCTGACTGCAATACTCGCCTCCATTATCGGATTTTAGGCACTTCAGCTTATTGCTTGTTTCATTCTCCACACAGGCAAGCCACTTCTTGAAGATGATGAAAACATCTGACTTGTGCTTCAAGAAGAACACCCACAGCTTTCTAGTAGCATCATCAATAAAAGTGACAAAATAAAGAGAGTTGCCAACAGATGGGACTTGCGCAGGTCCCCACACATCGGTGTGCACCAACTCCAATTTCTACAGTTTTGGAGTCGGTCCGGTCTTGTTGAAGCTCACCTTCTTTTATTTGCCTAGGATGCAGTCCTCACAGAAAGTCAGATCGATCTTGTTCAGACCCGGAAGCCTCTCTCCCGCGGCCATAATCTGCATCCCCTTCTCACTCATGTGGCCAAGTCGTCGATGCCAAGTCATACAATCGACGGATGATGATGATGATGATGCTTGTCCTGCGGCAAGCAAGTGGTCGATCTTCCCGTTGGCAATGTAGAGAGACCCCTCGCGTTTGCCGTGTGCCACCACCAGGGCACCCTTGGACACCTTCCAGCTTCTCTGCTCGAAGGATACTCTGTAACCGGAGTCAGTCAGTTGCCCGACTGATATAAGATTTCGCCTGAGATCCGGTACATACCGAACATCATTCAGCGTCAAGGTGGTCCCGCCCTCCATCTTAAGGGTACAATTTCCCTTTCCGGAAACCTTGCAAGGTTGATCGTTGCCAAGATAGACTGTCCCCAACTCCTTCACGAACGATGAAAGCAGCTTTTGTTGTGAGGTTGCATGGAAAGATGCGCCAGAGTCGATGACCCACGCATCGTTTTTGTCTTCTAGGGATAAGAGAAGCGCATCTGAATCTGTCTCGTGCATGAGATTAGCTGCACTGTTAGCCCGATCATCCCCTGCTGATGCTGGAACAGGAACTCCGCAGTCCCGTGCAAAGTGACATTTCTTTCCACACCTGAAACACTTCCCTTCACCGTAACCATTTGGGTTCGGCCCTTTAGACTTCCCTCTGGATTTTGATTGGCCTCGTCGTCCCCTACCCTTCTTCTGTGCACGTCCTCGTGCCTCGACATGCAGAACACTCCCACAGTTAGAGGCCTCAGCTCCTGAGACTTTGCGGTGAGATTCTTCATTCAGAATTGCCCCAACCACTGTGTCGAGCTTCATCTTGTCATTGCCATTAGCGTTGCTCACCGTCATCACCATATTCTCCCATGAATCTGATAGACAAGAAAGTAGCAGAAGAGCTTGGATCTCGTTGTCGAACTTTAGATCTACTGCAGCAAGCTGTTGCACCACAGCCTGAAATTCGTTCAAGAAGTCCGCCACGCGAGCTCCTTGATGCATCTTGAGATTAAATAGCTTCTTCATCAGGTACACCTTATTTGAAGCAGACGGCTTCTCATACAGCGCCTCCAAGGCCTCCATCAACTCCTTGGTGGTAGTCGCATGCGAGACGTTGTAAGTCACATGCTGGTGAAGGTTGAGCCTGATGGTGGTAAGTGCTTTACGATCGAGCACTTTCCACTTATCATCGTCCATCTTCTCAGGTTTCCCAGCCTCTCCTTGGAGGGGTAGGAAGAGATCCTTATGGTACAAATAGTCTTCTATTTGCGTCCTCCAATACCTGAAATTTTGGAAGCCGAACTTCTCAATTCGAAGCCTGTTGTCTTCAACTGTAGATCCCATGGCGAAAGATTACGTCTTTCCCGTATTTGCGAATAGTACCGTATTGGTGAATAGTACCGTACACGTGAATAGTACCGTACACGTGAATAGTGTACAATGCCTTAAAAGAGTAAATATTAATCTAACTTATTTTCTGATGTGGATGATCCACTTTTAGTGGTAGCCACAGAGCATACGATAAGCAGATATATATACTCTAAGTCAGGCTCTGATACCAGTTGTTAGGATACACCCCAATAAGAACGCCTCTAACGGAGACATAATACACAAAATAAAGGCACAAGATCAACCAGAGTACTCACAGATGTACGTGGTTCAATCCTTCGGAGCTACTCCATGGTGCAACGACAACGCCAAATTCTTTTATATCCCAAAAGAATAGCTCCAAGAGAACACCCTCTCTTGATCAGATACACTCCAAGAGCTCTCACAAACTCTCTCTGTGTTTTCTCTTACTCTTCTATAAGAGGAGTTGTTTCTGGGATGAGATTTTCTTAAGAGCTTAGGGCCCTATTTATAGTGTTTGAGAAAATACTATGCACAAATATAATATTATCTGTGGGACCCGACACTAATAATAAAATATTTGTGGGACCCGGTGGGACCCGCCATCTTTTTTATTCTTCAAAGAAAACGGCACCGAAATCTCATTTTTCTTTGTGGGGCCCACCTTTGTGGGCCCCACGGTTTGTTTTGTTAGGCTAACAAAAATAAGTTTGTACTGACTAGAATTTGACACGTGCGAATGCACGTGAACGTTATTATTATTTTTCTCGCATGTTCGTATTTTCATAAATATAAAACAATAATTTTAATTTTATGTTGAATGTACGTTTAAAAGATAGGGGACAAGACGAGGTTCAAATTTATAAAATATAAGTTTACCATTATTATTTGAACTAGAAATCCTCCATTAATTTTATCATCTTTTTTATATTTCTTTTGTGGTGTAGATATATGCTTGGAATCTGGATTTTTTTTATTTTACATATTTATTCTCTTAATTTGTATATTTTATGCCCTTAAAATATAAAAATATTAAAATATGTGGGTTCTAATTCTATTTTCATATCATTCAATGATATATAATATTCTAGAAAGAAAAAATATATAAAAAAGAGAAAATTATCCCTTGTAAGATTACACACAGGATACTCCTAGAGAGGAAGAGAATAAAAAAGAGAAATATCACCCATTGTAAAATTAAAACTTTATCTTTTTCGGAAAAAATATATATGACAATATATATGTCCACAATTCATTTAAATTTACACTACACCTGATTGGTTTTTGTTGTAGAGATTGTGGGTATGAGCGATTTAAATGGGTCACTTCAAGAATTTGATACTTAAAACTTTTATTATCATATTGGTTTGGCCCATAGTTCACGCCATTTTGGTTTAATGTTTTACCTAGTGGGCTTTTTTATTTAAATCTTGGGAAAAGTGCTTCTAGCCCACAAAACCTAAGAAAACGTGCCCCCCCCCAACACACACACACACACTCCCCCAAACTTTGTCAACGAGTGTTTTGCCCTCAAAAATAAAGATTTTGTTCTCTGAGCCCCCAAAACACAAAACCCAAGAGATTAAAATATGTGAAAACCATAAAACCCTTCTCTCTCTCTCTCTCTCTCTCTCTCTCTCTCTCTCTCTCTCTCTCTCTCTTTATCATGATATTACTAATAGTTGAAATGACTGATGGATATTGTTATTTTATTATTTTCGTTGTTGATGAGAAGAACTAACTATTTTGTTTGTATTGGGAGATTGTTAAGATTACATGTTTAATTGTTAAGGTTACAGGTTTATTTGTTAAGGTTACGGATCAATTGTTAAGGTTATGGATCTCTTCTCTCTCTCTCTCTCTCTCTCTCTCTCTCTCTCTCTCTCTCTCTCTCTTTATCATGATGTTAATGTGATGATAGTTGAAATGATTGATGGGTATTATTATTTTATTATTTTCGTTGTTTTTGTTTGTATTAGGAGATTGTTAAGGTTACGGGTTTAATTGTTAAGGTTACGAGTTTAATTGTTAATGTTACAGGTCAATTGTTAAGGTTATGGATCCCTTCTCTCTCTCTCTCTCTCTCTCTCTCTCTCTCTCTCTCTCTATCATGATGTTACTATGATGATAGTTGAAATGATTAATGAGGATTGTTATTTTATTAGTTTCATTTTTTATTATTTTCGTTGTTGATGAGGAAACTAATTGTTTTTTGTTTGTATTGGGGGTTGTTAATGTTACAGGTTTAATTATTAAGCTTAAGGGTTTAATTGTTAAGCTTACGGATCAATTTTTAAGGTTATGAGTCCCTTCTCTCTCTCTTTATCATGATGTTAATGTGATGATAGTTAAAATGATTGATGGACATTGTTATTTTATTATTTTTGTTTTTTATTATTTTTATTGTTTTTGTTTGTATTAGGAGATTGTTAAGGTTACGAGTTTAATTGTTAATGTTACGAGTTTAAGAGAGAGAGAGAGAGAGAAGGGATCTATAACCTTAACAATTGACCCGTAACATTAACAATTAAACTCATAACCTTAACAATCTCCCAATGCAAACAAAAACAACAAAAATAATAAAATAACAATGCCCATCAATTATTTCAACTATCAGTAACATCATCATAAAGAGAGAGAGAGAGAGAAAGAGAGAAAATTGTATTATGGTCTTCACATATTTTAATCTCTTGGGTTTTGTGTTTCGGGGGCTCAGAGAATAAAATCTTTATTTTTAGGGGTAAAGCACCCGTTGACAAAGTTCGAGTGGGGGGGGGGGGGCACGTTTTCTTGGGTTTTAGGGTGGAAGCATTTTCCCTTAAATCTTTCCTGCTCCCTTTAGTTTTCTCTTTTTTTAGCCTTGCCTTGGACCTCTCTTTCCATTCTAATTCTTTAGGTTTTTAGTTTCACTTGGGGTACCCTAGTTTTAGATGGCTTCAACCCAACCCCCCCCCCCCCCCACCCCCTCTTCTTTTTACTTTTTGGGCTAGGCTAATGATTCGACGTTTTGATTTCTTAAGCTCAAATAGAACTTGTTATTTTTTTTGTCAATGAATTAAAAATTTTATTCATCTCCCAAAATTTGAAAGTGTAAACACATCAAATCATTACCAGTTCATCTCTGGTAAGAATCAAACAAACAAAAAAAATACATACTGTTTCTTACATTTTTCCTATTTTATCATTTATATGTTCAGGAATATTTTCATTTAGCACCTTTGATAAGATTGAAGTTTTCACTTCTCTGACCAACTGAGCAAGTGTATGGAGCTTCCATTGAAAGATTCTTAAGTTCCTTTCCTTCCAAATCCAATAGACAGTAGCCGACAATGTCATTCTCTTCATCTTCTTCATGAATCTCTTTCCTTTCAGATTTGTATTGTACCAGTTCATAACTTGATCCCAGCTGCATGATCTCCATGAGTAGTCTAACCATTCCATCATTTCATTCCAAATGTGTGCTGAATACTGACATTCAAAAAATATGTGCTTACATGTTTCCCAGTTCAGAACTTGTTATTGTTGTTGGAGAAAATGACGCCATGATCAGTTAGATTGAAAAACAAGTTGGGATAAGCCTCTGGTTTTGTTACTACAGACCTTAACGTGAAAGTTTACCATCAGTTTTCCCACTCAGATATGCCTCTGATTTTGTTACTGCAGACCTTAACGTGAAAGTTTACCATCAGTTTTCCCACTCAGATAAAAGCGCAAGTATCTGTAGTACTATATAAAAATAGTTAGGGTAGACAAAAAATAAATGAGATGTAGATTTTTTTTCCATTTCTGTTGTGTATTTGGAAGGGTAGAATCGTAATATTATAGGAGGGTTTTCTTTCTTTTCTTTTCTTTTTTCTTGAACTTAATAAAATATTTGCACGAGCTTACTGTACTGTTAAAGCTCACTAATGAAATGTTCATTATTTTGCATTTAATAAGAGATAAATACGAAATGATAAAGTACTTTTCACTAGTAGAAAATCACGTATTCTAGACGGAATATTCTAGACGGAATTTTTTCCGTCTAGAATGTATTAAACTAGACGGAAATTTTCCGTCTAGAATATTCCGTCTAGAATAAAATATTCTAGACGGAAAATTCCGTCTAGAATAGTATTCTAGACGGTTACTTTATTTTTTATTTTTTTTAAAAATAACCAGGTATTCTAGACGGAAATTTCCGTCTATAATAGTATCCTAGACGGAAATTTTCGTCTAGAATACATAGATCAATTTTTTAAAAAAATTTCACCCAATTAAACCCGCGAATGCCCTACTTTCCCCCCTAAAACGAATAAATCATCCCCAAATTTGTTTCATTTCTGGAACCCCCCTCCTACTCCTCCCTCCACCGCGTCCCCCTCCTCTCCCTCTCCCTCCGATCTCCTCTTCTCTCTCAAACATCAAGACCTCCGGTCCAGCCTCTCATCGCCACGCCTCCTGACCTCCGCTACCACCACCAGCCTGAGCCACCTCCGCTCCCATGGTCCCACCGGTCACCCAATTAAACCCGCGAATGCCCTACTTTCCCCCCTAAAACGAATAAATCATCCCCAAATTTGTTTCATTTCTGGAACCCCCCTCCTACTCCTCCCTCCACCGCGTCCCCCTCCTCTCCCTCTCCCTCCGATCTCCTCTTCTCTCTCAAACATCAAGACCTCCGGTCCAGCCTCTCATCGCCACGCCTCCTGACCTCCGCTACCACCACCAGCCTGAGCCACCTCCGCTCCCATGGTCCCACCGGCCACCGCCAGCCGTGAGCCACCTCCGCTGATTTTGGTCCAAAGGTCAATGTTTTAATCAATCTTCTTTTTAAGAATCAAATCAATTTCATGGTTCTTTCGAACATATTCGTGAAAAGCACTTTGTTGACCGTGAACCTCGAAATGAGTTACTGTTATCATCAATTTTACAGGTATTTGTGGGCATAGAAGTGATTTTTAACAATCAAATCTAGTTATTAGTCATGGGATCTCTGGGTGGCTAATACCTGGCAAAATCTTCCGTCGACATTTGACCGGCAGGTGATCTGAGTATCAATTTATAGGTCAACATGCTATTTACACTTGCACATTCTCCATTGCATAAGAATTTGATGTTCGTTTAACTATATTTGGTGTTTTGGGTGTTCTGATATTTAATTTAAGCAGAATGTGGGTAATAATTGACAAAATTGATTGTGATCGAGTGTGTTTGGGGTTTTAATATGAAATGCTATATGTGTTATTAACTATTCTGTTCAACATCTCTGATTTGTAGTTAAGATTAATTGTTAGGATTAAGAAGGAAATTTCTCTATAAAATATTAAAGACGGGGTATCGGTTAGTGGGCAGTTCTAAGCCTTACACTAGATGGTTTCTACGCAGGAATAATTGCTCCATTTAAACGTTGCAACTAGATAATTTGTAAAGATACATACATCATCTTAATCTCGAAATTTTGGTCTTTTGTTTGATTTGAAAAAATTAAAAGCTTTAGATGATATTGAATTGAAAGAATATTGTCTTAATGTCGAAAATGCACTCTTCTAAGATATCAATATTTATGTTTAATTGGAAATGAACAGAAGATTATGCTTACGTTACGATGTTTATTAGTTCTAAAGATATTCATTATCTTGCCAGGCTTTCCTTTGCATTAACTGCAAGAAAAATCAAAGAAAAGGCTCGGGTTGTAGCTATGGATCTGAGAGGTCATGGAAAGTCATCCACCGATAATGATGTGGACTTATCTATTGATGTATGAGCTTCCTTTCATCTAATTTTTCTTTAACTATTCATGTTTAATTTAAGCTATTTCTGTATCACATTGTCAACGCAAATAGTTTTTTTATTAAAGGAAAATATAACTAATTTTAGTAACTTGCAGACTCTATGCAATGATGTTTTGGCTGTTCTGAAGGCAATGTACGGAGACTCTCCACCTGCAATTATACTAGTTGGACACAGGTTTTTTTCTCTGGGATTTTTACTTATTATATCCATCATGTTAAGTAATTCACTTTAATGTGTTTAAATCCTTGCTCTATTCATCTTCTTTCTGACTGTTCCTGACATATATTGGACTATGAAGTGTGCTTCAGTTTTTGAAATCCGTATATTACCATTCAAAGTGTTATTTAAATCAGAGACTTAGGTTAGAATGCATATATAATAGGTTAGAATGCATATATAATAGGTTAGAAATATATAATAGGAATGTGCTGCGACTGTCAAGGTGCCATAGTAGAATACTTCTTGGTTTCGCATCTTTATTAACAAAGTATTGTTTGGGGCATAAAAGACTTTACACAATGATGAATACCCTTTACTTGCTTTGCTCTTTATTCAAATGAATACCTAAGCTGGACTCCTGAATAAATGCCACAAGTGAAGAGTCCATTCCACCATTTGTATATTTTTACTGTCTAAATAGGTCTAGAAATCACATCCTTTTGGCATTACGGTGGTATTCCCTAAACGGGCGGGCAATTTCCTACATATCATGTGTCATTGTACTACTTGTGCATGTACTCAGTTAACTATGCCTTTTTATACTGTTGTTTATTGTGCTATATCTTACTGCTATGAACAATCACACAAAAAAAACGCACCAAAACAAATGCATTATGCAAATGCAATTACTCTTTAATTTGTGATGCCACCGATGAATTGGTAGAGAAGCAATATTTTGTATTTGGAAAAAACAAAGTGTATTGATCTCTTTTGCCATGCATGTCTGTCGAGTTTGCTAATGTGAATGATCTCTTTTGCAGGATCCACTGGTGACTAAAGGTGCAAACACTGCATATATGGATATTGAACTGGTGGGTGAATGCTTTGGGGTCCTCTCATCACTTGGCCAATTCATAATGCACGTTAATTAGTGAATGTGTTACGTAGGAAATTAATGATTGGAACAATCATTGTTCGACTACTTAGTTTGAAGGTTTTTATGAGCTTTGGGGTTCAAATTGGTATTGTTTTTATGAACTGTTGAGCAATCTAAATTTGTAAATAATTTATGTATCTCTAGTATTTTGGTGAATGTATTATTTGAATATAATTGGATTTGATATTAGAATATAATTAGATTGTGTTGGATATGATTCAATCTAGTATTGTTCAATGTTGTGTACATGCACCAAAAGTAGGTTTTGCAAAAAAAAGAAAAAAAAAACTACTGTAGCAAAGCATTCTAGACGAAAATTCCGTCTAGAATGCTCAAATTCCGTCTAGAATGCTTTAAAAAAATTAAAAAAAATTAAAAACATCAATTTCCGTCTATGATGAGTATCCTAGACCGAAATTTCCGTCTAGAATACTCATCCTAGACGGAAATTTTTTCCGTCTAGGATGTAGTATTCTAGACGGAAATTCCGTCTAGAATATTCCGTCTAGGATGTATTCTAGACGGTTTTGAAATTCATCTAGAATATTCCATCTAGGATGTATTCTAGACGGAATTTCCGTCTAAAATACTACATCCTAGATGGGTATTCTAGACGGAATTCCGTCTAGAATACACAGTCTAGACGGAAATTTGAGTATCCTAGACGGAATTTTCCGTCTAGGATACCATATTTTTTACTTGTGTTTCTAAAAAATGAATATAAATAAATAATAAAAAATAATTAATATTTCAATATGTTCCAAAGTAAAAATTATTGAAAGTGCATATCCAGATACTTAGACTAAAAATAATCAAATATAAATAATTTGAAGAAAAAAATAAGGAAAAAGAACTCTTCTATATAAAATTATATATAAAAAATTAATGTCATCTCTCAAAATTAAAATATTTGTCATAGTGAATTTTAAATAAGGTAAATAAAATATGTCATATCAAATAAATTAACGAACATTATAAAAAGATCTTGTAGAAATCAGTGATACTTTAGGGTATTAAAGTGAGCCTTTTTATGTAAAAATTAGAATAATTATAAGTTCTACTTTCTGTTGCAGGTGCATTTTCACTTGCAATAATGTTAGTTGTTTAAAAAAAAAAATTCTTTTACTTTTGATGGTGTGTCATTAGTTTTTAGATTTTTCAGTCAATGCATGCATGGACTTGCAACATTCGTTGCGGCCAATTGGTCACAACAAATGTATCAAGTTTCTTTAAATTTAATTACTATATACAACCACCTTATTGCAAACCAAACACTGAAAATAAAATTCTGGTTGCAACACATACGGATATAAATACATTTCTTGTTAAACAATTAAGCAGCCCCTTAATGATTCGCATGTTGGATTCTACGCATCTACGATTTGTGGGCCGTTTGGTTCATGGGAAGAGCATTGGGCTTGGCAGGAAAGCCTCGCCAACAGTGCCATTTTAGCAGGCTTTTTGCCAAAGGCCCAATGCCCTTTTCCATTAACCAACGGCCCCTTGCTGAAACACATTCGGAGAGTTCTAACTTTAGAAATTATATTTTATTTCAACAATTGTGCAGAGAGTTTTGATTTTAGAAATTTTACTGTATTTGAAGTGCATGTGTGTGTATATACATCGGCAAGAAAATACAAGTTAAAATTATAGGATGGCACTAGGGGCACACCACCAACCACAACCTCAACCACACTCCCTCTCTCATTTGCTACAGTGCACCGGGCCCCACATGGGATTTTAAAATTTTAAAATCTCATACAGGTTCGGTGCACTGTAGCAAATGAGAGAGGGAGTGTGGTTGAGGTTGTGGTTGGTGGTATGCCCCTATCATTTTCCAAAATTATATATGACATCTAGGCAAATTGAACAGAGTTAGACACCTAAGAATACAATTAATATCCGTAATTGGTTCCCAGTGACCTACACCAACAATGGAAGCCCAACAGATCATTAAATGTACATGTGATTCACTTTCCATACAGAGCTAGCTTTACAAAAAAATTTGAGTCCTACACTTGGAACTCTATATACCTTAGTGGGAAAAATGTTTAATTTTTCGCCAGCTACCTCACGCACATAAATTAAAGAAGAAGAGTAGCGTAAGTTACATATTATATGAATGCATAAATAGTAAGGGTGCATGTGATTGTGGGGCTAAAGGCTGTTGGGGGTAATGAACTCTTTTAGGGTTATCTACATTAGGTTCTAATTACATAATTAAAAAAACCAAGTGTGCTTGAATAGTTTACAAATGCTGCACTAAGCAAAATTAAAATGACTGAGGAATGAAAAGTACTGTTTCTTATAGTAACTAACTACCCTTGGATTAGACGTTGAACAACGGTTATGTATATCACCAACATATATTAGTTTCACTTGGCTTTGTTTTACTTTAAAAGCATAATCCAAATAGTGCATGCTCAAACTTTATTTAAAAAAAAAAAAAAATCATCCGGGCGATCTCCTCTTCTACCAAACTACTGTTCGCTAGCTGTTTCCATTTGAAAACCCTTAACTCATTTCAGGTTAGTAAAATCACACCCTAAACTTTATAATCTCCCCCCCATTAATCCAACATCAAGCTTGTAAGTTTTCCCAACCTGAAACAAATATAATATGCTCACCAAACTCTACTTTCATGTTAAGAACTTTGAGGAGGATGTTACACCTTTCCTCATATTTGTTGCTCTTTTTGTATCATCACTTTATCTAAAAGGATTCAGGTACAACCATGAAAATTTTGAAATGTAACGCTTGAATTTGAATGAAGAGTTGTTGGATGTGAAATTTCAAATATGAATTTAAAGAACTGAACCATAGTTTATCTTTAAACACATAAGGCAAATAAAATCCTATTCAGTACTGGAATGCATAATGAAAAATAAGCTCTCATAGTTGTCCTTCTATCTCAGACTGTTTTAAATATGATATGAACTAGAACATTAGACAAGTAATCATGAATAAACTAAAACAATCCACAATTTATGAGATATCATTTCCATCGACATTGAATTAAAAATTTATCATAGGACCTCTGGTGATCTAATTATATAACTTAACACTGTACTCCTTCTCTTGGCTATTTTCCATAACATGTTCAAATAAAAAATTCTACCCCTTGTCCTGCAAGTTATCAAGAGAAACATACTAAAAATCAGGAACCCTACCATCACTATACTTGTCCTAACCAACTATATCTTCCCTTTCCCACCTTCATAAATAATCCGTACTTCAATGTCCACCTCCGGCAGCAGACCAACGGAGCTCCCTCCGCCTTTTCAACACGTGTCAGAATCTGACAATGGGGTCTGACGACACAAAGGGCACGTGGATTGGGACCCAAGCCACTTGTCAATGCATATGACGTGGTATCCATGTCCACACTGAGGCAAGACTCTAAGCTCCTCGCCCTCCTCAAACTGAGACAAGCAAATTGCACAATCCTCAAGCTTGTGATCCCTAGAAGCTGACATTGAGGCTTGGCTGAAAACGAGCTTAGGGATAAAGTTGAGAGCCCTCTTGTTGAAGCCTCTACTTGAGGCAGACGGGTGGAGCTGTCGTTGGATGCAGCCACAGATCATGAAGGCGACGAAGAGGAGAGTGCTAAGGGAGCAGGCGAGTACGAGGAAGCCTGGGAATTCTAGGAGACTTTTAAAAGGTGAAGGCATTGGTTCATTTGAAGAAGAGATTAGTGGAGAGTGTAGATGGAAGGGAAGTTTGGGACTGTAGAGTGGATATAGTTGAGAGGAGAGAGTTACTGCAGCTTTCACATATTTCTATTGAGAAAGTATCAAGTTGAAGACACACATATAGAATGAACAAAGAATAATCTTGAATTAATGGAACGGCCGTTTGATGTAATATTTTGAAAATATAGAATGTATGCTTCCTGGATTAGTGGATATCACTACAGCACCTGAAATCATCTACAACGGCCGAAAAACGCTATGGTATTATTTCATAGCGTTTTAATCAGCGCTGTGTCAGAACCCGTTATAGTAGGTCTGTGGCTTTACATAGCGCTTTCCCAAACGCTAGCAAAAAGGTTCCAACCATAGCGTTTTTATGTAGGTATAAAAGGGTATTCAATAGCGTTTTTGTATTGCTATGACGAATATCTTTCATAGCGGTTGAAAAATACTATTAATTAGTTTTCATTCATAGCATTTCAACGCTACTATTGTCTTACATTTGATAGCGTTTGAGTTACTACAATGGCATTTCAACGCTACTATTGTCTTACATTTGATAGCGTTTGAGTTACTACAATGGCGTTTCAGCGAATGTTGTCTTTCTTCTTTTAATAGCATTTCAGCAATTGTTTCCACTTCTTATTG
Source organism: Asparagus officinalis (assembly GCF_001876935.1). Taxonomy (NCBI): domain Eukaryota; kingdom Viridiplantae; phylum Streptophyta; class Magnoliopsida; order Asparagales; family Asparagaceae; genus Asparagus; species Asparagus officinalis. Next base: position 84,194,266 of record NC_033800.1, read on the forward strand.
CATTTCAGTTGTGCCTATAAACCTTTGAGGTTGAACTAGAAATTGCTTCCAATTATGACAAGCATAAAAGAAAATATTTCATTTAAAGGTTCAAACTGATACATAACCAAGTTGTAGCATACAAGAAGAGTCAACACAAATGTGCCAAAAAACAAATACTAGTCTTTGGATAATCCAATATGGAGTACAAGAAATTAACCATAGTACACAGAACAACAAAAACTAACTTTGTTGCATTACATATGACTTGGGAGACTCATCATCTTTAGCAATTGAGTACTAGTACTGCTGCAAAAACAGAAATTAGCAACACCAATAATGAGATCCTAGAGCCATAAATATATGGACACAAAACAGAAAACAACAGCACCAATAATTAGAAATCCTAGAGCCATGAAGATCTGGACTAAAAACAAAAATCAACAATCAAAATATAAACAACTTTAATGCTAGGGAATAAGCGTTTCAATGTAACCATGTCTATGATGCATCAACTTTAATGCTATCTCGAAAAAGTGAAACAAGTAATGACAAAATCAACTTTTGTGTGCACCTCATCATCTAGAGTCCCATCGATGTCCTTGATAAGCCCTTTCATTAATTCAAATAAAACTTCCACCTAGAACAACAGACATTCATATAATTTTGGAAAACATTTTAAACAGATAAAAATACAAGAAATATGCCTACTTTATCTGCAGTAGATATGCAGGTGTTGTTCTTCATTATACTTTGGATAATGACCACTACCATGACTTTATTTGTAGCAGTGTCAAGATGATCCATGACTTTCGGATAGTTTGAAAGATTCAAAGAAGTGACAATGTCATTATACTTCTCCAACGGAGCACTCAAAAGTGAAAAAAATTTCTTAGTTGCTCTGGTATCCTCAAGCTTTCCTTTGCCTGAAAGTTTCTTAACACATGCACCCTGTTGAGAGAAAAATCAGAATTGCATCAACTAGAGATTTAAACATAACAATGTTTACTTTATGTTATATTTGTCGTCGAAGAAAAGATGTAGTCAGGTGGTCAACAACATTACTTCATATAACCAAGCATATCACAAGGTATTCAATGATATATATCAGAGCCTGAATGGATGCCCTAGCTACTTATTTATATGTCATTTAAACATGAGCTTAGTTTCTTGATAAGGCTATTGTTTATGTGATAATAAATACCATTAAGATATTCTGAAACATACTTGAACTGCAAATACTCTCACACACTCTAGAAAAATATAAGTAATCATACTTACCAGTATTTGATCGACATGATCAAGACGGTCAGGATGAACACGAAGAGTAAACGTAAGGAGCGACACATATAAAGTTATTACTCCAACAACAGGCATATCAACTTGTGCTTCAATGACCTATCAAACAGTTGCATCAAACAAGTGAATAGCATGAAAACAATATCCAACTATTACATTTATTTAGAATCAAGCATAAGTTGTCTTTTGGTAGAAATTTAAAATCCATGTGTTAAAACTACTAATTCAAGCAAACAGTGTGTACATGAGGGCAATAAATTCAGTGCAAGCAAGATTGCGATAAACATCTCGACTATATATTAGAGAGAGATGATATATAAGCAGATAACTTTAAATTTTCTTAGATATGTAAATAATAAAATTTCTCTCTTGAAAGAATCACAATTTGAGTGATGTGAGTTTGTACATGGTTTAATTAGAGAATATTAGTATCTCAAGGTTTGGGCATGCCTTAAATATGGGAAATATATTATATAAAGCTTTGGGTCCATTTCACTGGAAGAAGTAACATAAAGCACTATAAAATAATAATAAAATAATGGATTTAAATACTACATGAATGCACAAAAGGAAACAAGAAAAAAAGGGGAAAAGAATAGTATATGATAAACATTTTCCTTAATATTAATGGTATTCTAGGAAACTATGAACAGTCTCAACAGATCCATGAACGAGAGGATTATGGCATGAAAAATTCTGTTAAATATCCACTGAAATGTTCGAAACAAAATGAAAAACACTTAAATAGTTTGCAAAGTTATTGAACCCATAATTTAAAATAACAAGCAATAGAATGAACCAGAAGAAGCCACACTGACCTGTACCATAATGTCTAAGTTACACTAATTAGACAAGATAAGTACAATTAAGGAGCAAAGTAAACTTGAATATTTTAACTTTTAAGTATAAGAAAAGCAGTGCACTTCCTCGGCTAATTTGCAAATAGGTATACCTTCCCAATAGCATTGCTTAATTTGGCAAAAGCTTCAACTTAAAAGAATTCTGGCAAGACCTACAACACTGATATATCAGCAAGTGAACTTCAGTATGAACCAGATAAATAGCACATTAATGACTCACCTCTGCACTTGAAGCAGCATAATTTGATAATCTGTCCATAAGTTAAGATAGCACTGTCTTGATATCGACTGTTGATTGCATAAAAAATTAAAGCAGTCTAAATGTAGCCCACAGAAGAACTTATTTTAAATCTACAGTAATCGTTCAAACCATAGAATGAACAAAAATACTCATGACAGCTGTGTTGGCCTTCTTGTTTTGATGATGTTTAACAAACAATTTACCACTAATGTTGATTGTCTAGTATTTGTGTTTTCGTATTTATTGTAGACAAACAACGTTGTTGGAGGATGGATGGAATAGCGCTTCAACGACGATATCCAATGGAGGCTGGCGGAATATCGGTGAAGCCTTGCTATTCAAAGTTCAAGATCCAAGTTCAAGCTTCATCCGCGAGATTACCAAGTCAAGTTTATTGAAGATCAAGATCATTGCTTGGGTAATTTAGTTTAGGAATTTATATTATGTGTGTTAGTACTTTAAGCTCAATCATATACACACATACACGTTTTGGTTTTTGTATATATATAGTTATATATATACATATATGTTTTGGTTTGATAGTTTTCAAGTTTTACTATGAAACAAATGAATAGAATTGGAAAATACTATTTTGTTTCATGTTTATATGCCTATATATGATTTCACCTTTAACAAGCTTATATTTAATGAAATCATATTTAGTGTTTTGAATATATTGCATAGAATATGCAATTTTATGAAAAATATTGTATTTCTAGGTTATAGACTTCATAACAACATATTATATCTTTTATCAAGTCTATACAATCATTTCATAAAGTTTCAAAATGTTGTTTAAGTCAAAATATCAAAATATCAATTTTCAGGTTTTCATGTTTTGGGCTATTTTGTAAAATGATGATATTTTTCATTTGGGAAGTCCTTTTTCGAAACCAGTCATTGTAGCATGTTTATTATCATGTCTACAATCATTCCCCAAAGTTTTACATTTTTTGGAATTTATTTGATATTTTTAAACAGCATTTCAAAATCAGATAAACAGTTTTCATATCAGTTTTCGGTCGACCGCACCGGTCGACCGAACCTGAGGTCAAAAGTTGGTATAAATACCCCATTGTCTTCAACTCTCAAGCCAACTAAGAAATGTTTTAAAAGAAAAGAAAAGTTTAATCAAGGGTTTAGGGTTTTACTGTTTGTTTTGAGTTTGGGTTTCTGTTTACAAAGGAGGAAGTTTTCACTGCAGATTGAGGGATTCATTCTCAATCCCCTTCATCCTCTTCTTGTGTTCTTAGAGAAGTTTTCTAACTCATTTCTCTAGCAATTTCATTATTGATTTTCATATTCTTATTATTGCTAGTTTGTTAATTGAGTTAGATTTTATTTTACTCATTGTTACACACACCCACATTGAGCTTATAGTATTTGCATACATAGTATAGTTGGGTGGTGAGAGATTGTAACATTGAGTTGTGCTACATTGTGTTCTCATCTATTGTAGAGAACAAATTTGTTGTATTTACTTTGTGAGTGTTGTAAGGTTTTCGGTGAGCTAGAAACCGAGTGTGTAGTGAGGTTTTCGGTGAGCTAGAAACCGAGTGTGAGGAGTGACGTTGATCGGTGAGCGTTGAAAACCGATACTGTAAGGTGTAAACGTTATTCGGGTGAACGTAGAAAACCCGGTTGATAGTGGATTTCTCCCCGGGAGTGGGGAGCGGAGACGTAGGACGGAAGGTCCGAACTCCGTGATCATATCGCTTGTTTGAGTTTGTCTTTGGCGTATTTGTTTTTGCATTTATTTTATATCGCCAATTGTGCATTGCTCATTCACTTTATCCACTATCTTGTTTAGATGGTTTATCCCTTGTGTTAGTTTATATATCCTTGCATATATATTTCATCATATAGGATATATCTTATTGTTTACATTGCTTATCCTAGCTTACAAATACTGTTGTATTTCATACTTGCTAGGATAACGTATTAATCAATTTTAATTGGCATTTAATCGGATTAGATTAGCATAAGACCCTAATCACCCCCCCTCTAGGGTCTAACAATTGGTATCAGAGCTTGGTGCTCTTTGATTTAAGGTCTAATCGCCTTGAGTTAAAGATCCAAGTTAGCTTATTGTGCTAATCTAATTTTGAGCTTTATTTGTATCTTGCTTGCCTTTTATATTATGGATATGCATGGTTTAGGTTATGCCATTAATATTACTCCTAGATTAGATAATTTCCCCTATGCCCAATGGTGTGTTAGATTTAAACTTTTTGTTCAATCTAAACACTTTGATTTATGGGAAATTATAGATGATGCTTATATTGTGCCCATTTTGGAGAAATCCAAGTGGAATAAGAATGATCATCGTATGTTTACAATGAACAATATTTTGTTAGAATATTTGCTAAATGCTTTTAATTCATCTATGTCTAACAAGTTTGTTCATTTTGATAGTGCTTACACCTTATGGATATTTATAGAAGCACATCAAGGAGACTTGGAGGCGATCCGACAAGCTTTGGAGGATCCCGCTTCAAGTTCATGTGGAGCATCATGCACACGGCCACTAGGCGATAGCCCTAGTGAGGTTTGCGAGTTCGAAACCATAAATGATTTACCTAATGATGAACTTGCTTGTGCTAGTGAAAAATTATTACATGCCTTTAACAAATTGCAAAATGATTTCATTAATTTACAAAGCAAGCATGAAATTTTGAAATCCGATCATGAGTTGTTAGCATCTAAGTTTGAAACTATTTCTAATGAAAATGTGATCCTTAAAGAAAACAATGAAAAATTAAAATTGGATCATGTTTCTTTAACTTCAAACGTTGCTAGTTTAACTCATGAAAGAGATAATGCCATGTTAGAAGTAAAGAACATACAAAATAACACTGCTTCTTTTATAAATGACTACTTATGTTCTACTTCTAAAAGTGCATATGTGCCTAAAAATGAAGACTTGAATCTTATGAAAAATTGCATTTCATCTTTAGATTCAACTTTGAAAATATGCATTAATAACCATAAGAAGCTTATGAACATTTGTGCCAAGACCAAATCAAAATCATCCACTCATTATGCACACATGTATAGCAAAACTTATAAGTGTTCTATTTGCGGCCGTCAAGGTCATTTAGCTAAGTTTTGTTATGATGCACACAAACATAAGAATTCTAATGCTCCTTGTGCATCTCATGTAGCTTCTTCATCTTGTACACTTACACATTCACATGCTCATTCTCACAAAGTTCATCATAAGCATGCTAGTGTGTTCAAGTGTGATTATTGTGGTCGTTTTGGTCATTTGGCCAAATATTGCTTTGATTTGAAAAGAAAATCTCATTTGACAAATGCTTCCAATAGACCACATGTTTTTAAATGTGATGTTTGTGGTAGGTTTGGACATCTTGCTAAATTTTGTTTTGATATACAAAAAGCTTCTAAATTGCAATATGTTCCAAATAGACCATTGTTTAAGAATGTTTCTCATTTGCAAAATAATTTTAAAAGAAAATCTTTATTTGCAAATGATTCCCGTGCACGAGCTAATGGTCCACAAAAACAAATGGATCTCTTTCATTGCACAAATTGCAATCGGAAGGGTCATTTGAATGAATATTGTTTTGACCATGTTAGTGCACCATATGTGCCTAAGAGGGTTCATAACCCTAAGGCTTTGAGCTTTAATGATAGGGGTCATGTCCCTAAATCTTTTGGTACCAAGAGTTCTTGGGTACCAAAACAAATTTAAATTTTAAACCAAGAATTTTAGTGTTCATACTTTTTCCTTTCTTGGTTTTAAAATTATGTCTTAAAATATTTTGATTATGAAAATAAATTTATAATTGATAAAATCTTTTGTTTTCATGATTATTTGTTTTGTTTTGATGAGAGGTTTGTACTTATATAACCCTCCGGAGTTATTGGGTGTTTATTCCCAAACATTGTTTACCGGGTGCTAAAAATGTTCATATGGGTTGATACTAGCTCAAGAGCTAGATATAATTACCTCTCTTGATTTTTAAAAATCAATGATGATTTGGTTTTATGATTTAAACTTTGATTTATGATTTCAATTGGTTGATTTGTTTTCATTTGAAAACTTTTTACATGATTCTCATGTTTCTCTTCTTTTGATTTCATAAATCTATTTTATACATTGGCTTTTATGATATGAGACAATATGTTCATCTTGATATACTTATATATGTTCTCATTATCTCTGAATGTGAGTGATTTTTGGCATATTATTTATGCTTGCTCACATGTTTGCCATGATCTTTTATTGCTTATATTTCATATGGCTTTTTGATAGGGGGAGCTATTCCCTATAGTTGCTTTGTACTCACCTATGCTTATTGATAGGGGGAGCTTTCGCTCTCTTCATACCTTTGTCCCCTTTTTGATGTTGTCAAAGGGGGAGAAATATTGTGAGTATATCTATCTTGTTTGTTTATATGCATGTGAATTATTATCTTGTATATGTTCATTTCCTTCATGCATATATTCCTTTTTGTAAATTGTTTGTCATCATCAAAAAGGGGGAGATTGTTGGCCTTCTTGTTTTGATGATGTTTAACAAACAATTTATTACTAATGTTGTTTGTCTAGTGTTTGTGCATTCCTATGTTTTGTAGACAAACAACGTTGTTGGAGGATGGATGGAATAGAGCTTCAACGATCATATCCAAAGGAGGTTGGCGGAATGTCGGTGAAGCCTTGCTATTCAAAGTTCAAGATCCAAGTTCAAGCTTCATCCGCGAGATTACCAAGTCAAGCTTATTGAAGATCAAGATCATTGCTTGGGTAATTTAGTTTAGGAATTTATATTATGTGTGTTAGTACTTTAAGCTCAATCATATACACACATACACGTTTTGGTTTTTGTATATATATAGTTATATATATACATATATGTTTTGGTTTGATAGTTTTCAAGTTTTACTATGAAACAAATGAATAGAATTGGAAAATACTATTTTGTTTCATGTTTATATGCCTATATATGATTTCACCTTTAACAAGCTTATATTTAATGAAATCATATTTAGTGTTTTGAATATATTGCATAGAATATGCAATTTTATGAAAATATTGCATTTCTAGGTTATAGACTTCATAACAACATGTTATATCTTTTATCAAGTCTATACAATCATTTCATAAGGTTTCAAAATGTTGTTTAAGTCAAAATATCAAAATATCAATTTTCAGGTTTTCATGTTTTGGACTATTTTGTAAAATGATGATATTTTTCATTTGGGAAGTCCTTTTTGATAACCAGTCATTGTAGCATGTTTATTATCATGTCTACAATCATTCCCCAAAGTTTTACATTTTTTGGAATTTATTTGTTATTTTTAAACAGTGTTTCAAAATCAGATGTACAGCTTTCAAAACTGTTTTTCAGGAGTATCAGTATTCGGTCGACCGCACCGGTCGACCGAACCTGAGGTCAAAAGTTCACTGGGCGACAGAAGCTTGTCGGTCGACCGGTCCGGTCGACCGATGAAAATTTTCGGTCGACCGACGAATTTTCCGGTCGACCGACGAGTGATTTTTCTGCTTCCAACGGCTAGTTTTTTGACCGTTGCCTTGGGGCTGTGTTTTTTGTCTTTTGCTCTGGTTTCTTGGCTGAGTTGTGAGAGGGTATAAATACCCCATTGTCTTCAACTCTCAAGCCAACTAAGAAATGTTTTAAAAGAAAAGAAAAGTTTAATCAAGGGTTTAGGGTTTTACTGTTTGTTTTGAGTTTGGGTTTCTGTTTTGTTTTGGGGTTTTTGCTGAGATTTCTAGTGGGTATATATACCCCATTGCTGATGTCTTTTCAACTAAGCTAAGAAGTTTTTAAAGAAGTTTTTAAACAAGGTTTTAAACAAGGGTTTAAGCTTGTTTTTGTTTGGTTTAAGTTTGTTTTGGTTTGCTGTTACAAAGAGGAGTTTACAATCAGCTATTGAAGAGTTCATCTTCAACATTTCATCATCCTCTCTTTGTGTTTATAGAGAAGTTTCCTTAACTCTATTTCCTAGCATTTTTACTATTGAATTTCATATCAATTTTTATTGCTAGTTCTTATTGAGTTAAGTTTTATTGAATCTCATTGTTACACACACCCACTTGAGCTTTTAGTATTTGCATACATAGTATAGTTGGGTGGTGAGAGATTGTAACTTTGAGTTGTGCTTTCATTGTGTTCTCATCTATTGTAGAGAACAAAATTATATTTGTTACATTGTGAGATTGTTAGGTTTTCGGTGAGCTAGAAACCGAGTGTGTTGTGAAGTTTTCGGTGAACTAGAAAACGGATTGTGAGGAGTGACGTTGATCGGTGAGCGTTGAAAACCGATACTGTGAGGTGTAAACGTTGTTCGGGTGAACGTAGAAAACCCGGTTGTGGTAGTGGAATTCTCCCCGGGAGTGGGGAGCGGAGACGTAGGACGGAAGGTCCGAACTCCGTGATCATATCGTGTGTTTGTGATTGCATTGGCGTTCTTATTCTTGTTTTCATATCTTATATCGCCTTTGTGTATTGCTCATCATATTACCCTATCACTTGTTTAGATTGTTTACCCCTTGCGTTAGTTTATATATCCTTGCATATATTTCACTATATGCCTCTTTGCTAGGATATATCATATTGTATATTGCTTATCCTAGTTCATATATATTGTTGCATTTCATACTTGCTAGGATAACTTGTTAATTAGTTTTTAATTGGAATTTAATCGGATTAGATTAGCATAAGACCCTAATCACCCCCCCTCTAGGGTCTAACAAGCTGATCGTATCAAACCAAACTCCCTCTCTCAGAGCCTATCCACAAATGTAAAGAAAGAAAAAAATTTATGTGGAACTACAATTTAACAGTTACAGGGAAACTTAATCAGAAACTAAGGATCCAAGATCGAGGAAGTAATATGTAACCAGGATAATTGAGATAGATAGTCTTAGGACTTGTATCTAGTCTATGATGTTTTATCCTTACAGACACATATAAGGCAGGTGCAAGAGATGCCCTAGTGCTCAAGTGGACTAGGTGGAATAGTGAGATTGACATTTGCTTTGGACTCCCGTCACTCCAAAATCTAGTACTTGAAAAATCAACTTCTGTTTAAATTTTCATTTCAATGAATCAATGAAACTCATCTTATCGAACAACCGAGAAACTAAATTCTAAATTTCTAATTATGTCGAAATATCTCTTGCATGGAAACTGAAGCTATTAGCAGATTAAATTGAAGGGCATATTATAGCTCAATCATTAAATAGAATGGGTCCTGATTATTCTAAATTCAGTTACTTCATGAGAACATCCAGTATAAAAACATTATGAATTCAGTTACTTTTACCCATCAAAAATGATTCAATACAAATGTGTGCAGTCTCAATACCCAACAATATTTCCCTAGGACTCGCGGTGCTTCCCATCTAGTGACATTCAAATGCAAGCTATAGGTATTACACCTTTACATCTCAACTGTTTCCTGATAGTTAAAATGGGAAAAAAATACAGAGACCAATATTTCCCGTCTCAATTATCTTCTGCAGTTAAGTGGAATATGTAGAGATTAATCTCTCACCTCAATTATTCACATGCCTCTAGAACACCAAGGAGGTTAACAAGCTTATCAATGACCCCTTGAAGAAACAATCATGACTTAGCCCCGCCTAACATTATGGGCGTAAGAAAAAACTGATATTGATGAAAAAAAATTTGGACCATGGAGGGAAAGGACCCAATGCAGGAATTATCATTATGGGAAAATAATTATGAGGGTTACAAGAATATCAGTTAGTTCATTATTGAACAGACAATTGGTCAACTCACCTCAATTATTCACATGCCTCTAGAACACCAAGGAGGTTAACAAGCTTATCAATGACCCCTTGAAGAAACAATCATGACTTAGCCCCGCCTAACATTATGGGCGTAAGAAAAAACTGATATTGATGAAAAAAAATTTGGACCATGGAGGGAAAGGACCCAATGCAGGAATTATCATTATGGGAAAATAATTATGAGGGTTACAAGAATATCAGTTAGTTCATTATTGAACAGACAATTGGTCAAGAGGTTAATGAGAAGCAATCAAGCACGAAGAGTGCACACTTATTCTTGCACTCCAGATGAGGAGCTATTATTAGGGTCATGTAATTTGTAAGAATGCGAGAATTTGGGTGGGAGGGTCATAAGGGATCCATCCCCACTTTGGTTTAGCAACACCAACCCTAATGAATAGCCGAGAGCTTTACTCACAGAAACTACCACAGCATTGCCAATCTGCCGATACCTGCATGTCCAGATTCAATCAGGACTCAACAATACAGAATCAGCAAATAATGTAACAGAAGAAAAAGCTTGAGAATAATCAGCAAATAAACCACATATTCATCACAAGTAATCTCACAAAATAACTACCCCAAAAAAATTAAAAATCAAAAGAAAAGGGTTTTAGACATCGGTTCTCTTAAATCTTTCAGATTCTCAAATTAATCCCTCAAATCTTCAAAATTGCTACTTACTGCGAAGTATTGTTTGGGGAGAAGGAGAAGGGAGGGGTTTCGGCGGTGGAGGAGAGACGAGGAGGGGCTCCATCTCTGGTGATCAAAGAAGAGGGGGGGTCAGGTTTGGAGGCGGCAGCGACGGCGAGATGCTGCGATAGCGAGTCGGAGGCGGCACCCGAGTCGGAGGCGGCAGCGGCGACTCGGAGGAGGCAATCGGAGTTGGCGACGAGTTGTTAGGGCTTAGGTGAACGAAAAGGAACGGGAACTGAAAGCGATTATTTGTGGGTATTTGTGGGGGGTTTTCAACATGCCTGTTTTAATTTTTAGTCTCCCACTTAAGTTTTCACCGCGTCGGAACAAAAAAAAATTACGATCAAGTACTTATAACATTTAAAAATTTTCAAACGCTATCAAACATAAGTCACATACGATCTATAGCACTTACAACATAAACGCTATCATTCAACGCTATAAAAAATAGCTTTGTTGTAGTGTATATAATGTGAAGAAATGGCTAGCACAGAGACGAAGACCGCAGGAAAAAAAGCAGGAGACATTCTGATAGTTTCGTGGTCGACCGCGGATGACGTGATGGTCGACCGCAAACGTGAACACGACTGAGAAAAGTCTCTAGACTTTTCACGGTCGATCATGATGGGTTCTACGGTCGACCGACTAAATCCTGTAGGGTTTTTAGTCTCGGTCGTTGGATCCGATCGACCGCGCGTGGTTCTACAGTCAACCATGAGTCGGGTCTACAGTTGAGTTTGGTTTTCTGACCCGTTTTGTTCTGAGTTGATATATAATTTCAATCATAATTAATTAGGGTTAAGTAAGGATGTTTTGAGTAGTCTTTGAGAGGGGATTGCTGCATCCAATTGTGGGAGAGTTGTGAGAGATCTAGAGGCTTTGTTTTAGGGTTTATTTGGTGAGATTTGTAACCCTATTTGTATTCTCTTGATTTTTAATAGTAAGAATTCCCCCTCCTTGCTCCGTAGACGTAGGCAACTTGCCAAACCACGTAAAATTTATTTGTCTTGCTATGGTATTATGTTAGGCTTATTGGTTGTGATTTATCTCATTCTTGTTCGTGTGGTTTCGAGCTTCCGCCACACACAACAAGTGGTATCAGAGCTTCAGGTTTGGCTTGAGGCTTGTTCAAAGGATTCAGTGAAGAATTCCTATTTGAAGAGTTAGATCGATAACATGAGAGAAGCAAGCACATCAGGTTCGTCTCTTACGAAGGCTATACAGAGTCTGAACATTAATAACACGAAGATTGATGTTCTGAAGTTCGATGACAAGATTAATTTTGGTTTATGGAGGTGTCAGGTGATGGATGAATTGAATGTACAAAATTTGGAGGAGACTCTCGAGTTACAAGAGAAACCCACTGACATGGAGGATAAGGTTTGGAAGAAGATGAATAGTAAGGATTATGGAGTTATTCGGTCATGCATGATGCAAGATCTTATTTATGACGTGATGAACGAGACGTCGACGAAGAGAATGTAGGAAACACTCAATGAGAAGTATCTTACGAAGAGCATTGAGAATCGGCTTCACTTAAAGAAGATGTTTTAACAGTTCAAGATGAAGAAGGGAGTTTCCATTAGAGAGCATATCAACAATTCCATGAAGCCACTTTCAGATATGACCAATGTGGACATCATGGTTGAGGATGAAGATAAGGTGATGCTACTTTTGTGTTCGTTACCCGAGGATGATTATGATACGTTCGTTCTCACTATGATCAATGGAAGAACTATTGTTGGCTATGTAGGTAATAAAAATTGCATTTATCCCTATCAGAGAAGTTCAGAACAAGACTGCTAAAACCTCATCTGAAATAGCTAAAAAGGAAAAAATGCTGATATCTCTCAAACCGGAAGGAATTTAGCAAAATAGATAGAAGCAAACCGAACCCTATGGGGTCAGTTTGGTTGGCTCCGTCTCGTCGAGATAGCCGATTTTCAAATATAATTCGTCAAATTCCGACTTACGGTTTGAAAGTTATGGCCTATTCTTCGAAGCATGTTCAGTAGCTCGCCTAAAGGCTGAAGCTCACCTGTAAAGGCTAAAGCTCGCCTGTAAGGAAATCCGTCTGCAAGGATAGAGCTCGCCTAACAACATTAAAGCTCGACTGAATGAGATTCTCCTACACAGCTCGCCTGCACAGCTTCGCCTGCACAGCCTCGCCTGCACATTGAACCAAGCTCGCCTGAAGGCTTAAAGCTTGCCTGAAGACTGAAACTCGCCTGCTTGACCCAGGCTCACCTAAAGGCCTAGCTCGCCTGATAGCTAAAAGCTTGCCTGTTTGGCCGACTCGCCAGCACGAAGGTTCGAGCTCGCCTGAAGGCCAAGCTCGCCTGACATCCTGCACCTTGCCTGCGCGGACTAAGCTCGCCTAACAACTAGAAACCCGCCAGCATTATCAGCTGCCCACTTGGAGTATGGTAACAGTCACGTCAGTGGTCAAATCCCATGAATCAAGAGAGAAAGTATGACACTCCTCACCTAGCAAGAATAGGGCGGCTGACAGGACCCCCTAAGTGGTCACATCCCACAGCTAGGACGGCTGGCTCCCTCACCCCTACTAGTGGTCAAATCCCACAAATCAAGGGGTAACTCATGCCATCCCTTGCCTATTTAAAGTCACTTTCAGCCAACGTGAAAGAGGGGGATTAGCTGCTGCTGGCTTGACTGGCTAATCTTCCAAAGGTTAAACCTTGGTTCATTTGCTAAAGGCTCCCTCATTTGAAGAGACTCGTCTAGACTCTCAGACTTGAGGCTCTTAGGCTCTTTGCAAGCTCTTGCATAGTAGTTCTCTCCAAGCAGTCAGTCGACAAGCACAAGCTCCCCGTTTGGCCTCGGGTATAGTCAAACTCGATCAGCACGAGCTTCTACTACGTACTGAATCTTGCCCGCAACGTCGATCGGATCGTCCAAGGAAAGCAGACTCGATGCGAGAACCGAGCGAGGCGTCCTATCACCACCAAAGTCCCCACGTTAAACAAGGAGGGCCTTCCCTCCGCTTCTATTGTAATTTCAATTTATTAGTTTGTAATAAGCTATTCTTATCAGTACAAACGAAATCCTTATTTCGGGAGATCAGAAATTTACACCTACAGGCTATAAGGAGGTGACCTTAGTGTTAGTGAATTATGAGTTGATGAGGAGTGATGACGAACCCTCCGAGAAGGTATCGAGAGATGCATTAGCAGTTCGAGACCTTAGTCCAAACCACCGTCATGTTAACTGCTCAAAATCGAAGAATAGAGGTGCCTATAAGAGTGTTGGTAGAAATCAATTTCGGTATTGTAAAGAAGAAGGGCATTAGAATATTGACTACCCAAAGTAGAAGAAAAAAGCCGGGAAGAACAATTAAAAAGTTGTAGAAGCGTCAGAAGTGAATGTTGTAGAAGATATTGATGAACATTCAGATTTAGATTCTTCGGACTATTCGTGTCCTACACTACCGTCGGTTTGCTATGTCGACTCTACGGAGTGGATGTTGGATTCGGGAGTCACATATCATATTTTTCCTAAGAGTGATTAGTTCTCCAGCTTTGAGGAGCTAAAAAGAGGGGATGTCGTGCTTATGGGAAATGGCCACGTATGCCTTATTGGTGGTATTGGTTCAGTCCGGATCAGGATGCATGATGGTGTGGTGAGGTGTTTGATCGGAAAATTGATTTTTTTGATGAGTCCATTACAACTTTGAACGCTTACAATAAACTTAAAAAAAAAGATAGCCTTTTTATAAGACTTTAAATCGAAAATTATAATTTTCTCTCAAACTACACGCAATAGATGTTTATTTTTTATAAGACTTTAAATCGAAAATTATAATTTTCTCTCAAACTACACGCAATAGATGTTTATCGCCTATTGCTTGTGCGGGATCGAATTATAATTTTCTCTCAAACTACACGCAATAGATGTTTATCGCCTATTGCTTGTGCGGGATCGTTGCCAGTGCCGGGGTTTGTCCGTGGACCGTCTCGGATCAGATCCGGTTAGCAGAAGTTGGATAATCAATGCTTTCACTTCACGAAGGAAGTAATTACAGTAGCGGTGATTTTGACTAAGTAAAATCATGGCTCTTCTCAAGATTTAAGACTAAGCTTAAATCCGGAGGAATAAGGAATGAGTCTCAGATCTCTCGAACTCTCACTTTGTTGAAGAACTCCGCCAAGATCTATTAACTCTCTAAAATTTGTGCTCCAATCTTCAATTTGACAGCACTTCGTCCTCTTGATAAAATTCCAGATCGATAAAATAGAGGCAATTGGCTCATATTTATAGGCCTCGGATGCGGTTATTTGGATGAGAATGATAGATTTCTCTTTATATTCAGTTAAAAACTGTATAACCATAGTATCAGATCAGTTGGAACGTCCAGGAACACTCAAATCCCGACAGAATCCATAAAAAGAACCGAAAAACTGATTCTGGCCGAACTGCCACTTGGTGGCTCGGCCACC
>NC_033800.1:84209610-84214944 GCF_001876935.1 Asparagus officinalis
GGCCCCCGGAGCCACCAAATGGTGGCTCGGTCCATGGCCGTGCCACTGGGTCGACCGGATCATTTTGATGCGATCCGACTGCCAGAGGCTTTCTTGGGTTTGACTTGTTCCGTCGTTTATGTGTATTTCATTGTTTCGCCGACCGGTTCACTTCCTCGATTCGCTTCGTGCATTTCGTGAACACACGGACCGCTTGACGGTGGCTGGTGAGTACGCGGGATGCTTGGAACTAGGTGGTGAGTGTGCGGAATTGTTGGTGAGTGTGCGGAATTGTTGGTGAGTACACGGGACGTCTGGTTTCCCGTTCCGGTGACCATTGAGCGTACGGGCTACTTGATGGTGGCTGATGAATACGCGGGCCGCTCAAATAAACTTTCTCGACTCGGATGATGACATTTATCACCTCCTCTTCATCTTGAGCCGTATTCAGGAACCTACAGGCATTTTTAGACGCCTACATGAGGGAGTTAAAAGAAGTGAGGTTCGTTCCGTAGTTGACGAAGAACATCATTTCTCTTGGTACTTTGGAGGCAGCTGATTATTGGGTGACCTTAGAGGATGCTACCGTGAAGGTCACGACTGGTTCTATGGTGGTGATGCAAGGACTCAGGGAAAACTTTCTATACTACTTGAAGGACAATACAGTTACAGGGGGGTCTGGCATCTTCTATCACTACAGAGGAGGACACTACCACTCTATGGCACATAAGACTAGAACATATATGTGATAAGTCCCTACAGTCATTGGCGAAACATGGGCTATTAAAAGGTGCTAAGACCTGCAAGATGAAGTCGTGTGAGCATTGTGTACTTGGAAAGAAAACTAGAGTAAAGTTTGGCATCGCTATTCACAACACTCAAGATATATTGGATTATGTTCACACAGATGTTTTGGGCCCTTCCAAGAACACATCACTTGGTGGGGCCAACTATTTTATCATTTTCATTGATGACTATTCCAAAAGGAATTAGGTATACCCTATGAAGTATAAACATGAGGTCCCAGATATTTTTGTGGAGTGGAAGAAGAAAGTAAAGCTGCAAACAGGTAGAAAGGTAAAGACTCTACGTTTAGATAACGATGGAGAGTAAAAGAGTGATCCATTCTGTAGTTTTGTCGGGATCACGACATTAGGTGACACTTCACAGTTCGAGAGACATCACAACAGAACGGGGTGACTGAGAGATTGAACCGTACCTTACTGGAGAAGGTGCAATATAAGATGATGCAGAGTGGATTGCCTAGATCCTTTTGGGCCGAGGGGTTGGTTTATGCGAGCTATCTCGTTAATAGGTTGTCGTGTATTGCTATACAGGGGAAGACTCCTTTGGAGCGTTGGTCTGGTTTGGTAGCTAGTGACTATGAGTCATTTCAGATATTCAGGTGTCCTGCTTATTACCATGCTAGTGATGGTAAATTGAATCCGAGGGCGAGGAAGGCCATCTTTGTGGGATTTAGATATGGAGTTAAATGCTTCAAGTTATGAGATCCATAGGACAAGAAGATAGTTATTAGCATGGATGTCACATTTGATGAGGCGTACATGATGAGGCCTTAAGTTCCTCGGCAGGTGGAGGAAGACCATATTTGAGAGATATCGCAGCAGGTGGAGGATGATGTGACTCCACCCACTCCAGATAACATTGTATCCATTGAGACTCCTACAAAGGTAATATTGGGAGATGGGATGATAGCTAGGCAGATAGAGGATACAATGGATTGTGAGACTCAGGAGCAGGATCATATTCAAGTGTCTATTGTAACGAACAGACCAAGAAAAACGAGGAACCTAGACGGAAATTTTCGTCTAGGTTGCTCCAAATCTTGTCTAGGTTAGTTCAACTACACAGAAATCCATCTAGTCAGGTCTGTTTATTTTACTTCCGTCTAGTTTGATACAACCTAGACGGAATTACGTCTAGGTTGATCAATCTAGACGGAAGTAAGAATTCCGTTTAGGTTGACAACCTAGATGGAATCCGTCTAGGTTGTCAACCTACACGGAAATCCGTCTAGATTGATCCTAGACGGACATCTGTCTAGGATGAGTCAACCTAGACGGAATTCTGTCTAGGTTAATTATGACAACCTAGACAGATTTCCGTCTAGGATGTCTCATCCTGGACGAAATTCCGTCTAGGTTGATAATTTTTCAGCAAAAATAATAATAATTATAATTTTTATTTCCCTATACAATTATATTAATATATGAATACATCCAATAAATACTGTACACATGAATACATCCAACCATCCAAATATAATCAAAATTCATAACAATTCCATTCAAAACCAAATATAATCAAATCCAACACAATGCACAAATCCAATCATCCACTCCAAAATATACATCAACCAAATCCGTCTAATATATACATCCAACAGCATATATACTAACAATGTACATGAATAAGATAGGAATAATCATTATGTGGTGTTTGATAACATATTAAATAAAAATGAATTTATAAATATAAGAACAAATAAAGTACCTGAGCGTTGTTCTGTCTAGCGTCGGAATTATCGCCAATCGAGCTTATGATCCGTAGGATACCACCATACGCGCTATAAGGAATCGCACCGCCTAAATATTGTATAACATAACCCATGATATCGTCCACCGAGTTCGCCATCAGCGCAACTCTAGTCATCTTATTAGTCACCTGAATATGCAGCTGTGGGTCAATCTTGTCAATCAAATACGCAGAGATACGTGCGACAAATGGTATAGCCTAGAAACTGCTAGGGGATGCTCTCATTGATGTAGATGGCGTGGAGGATGTTGTGGATGATCTCACGCTTATGCCGGGTGAAGCTCCAACACCATGTAGAGGATATCTTCCTCTCCTATTATTAGGGAGAAATAAATATTAAATTTTGCTCTCGAATTTAATAATGGTAAACATGATAAATAGGAATGTAGTATTCAAATTGATTCAATTTTTTACCATCCATACCTATTATGACCCATCAGGTTCTGTGTGAGAGTGATGTTCTCCTCTGCAGAAAGCATGTGAGGGTCCGGCTTGGTTTGTTCCTCCTCCTGCGAAATGTACACAGATGCAGCCTCCTTGGATGCAACCTCAAATCCCTCCTAAAGCACAAATATATAGTTAATTCAAGGTAAAGACCATATTATTTGTGTTCTCGTTTCCTCGTAATATTAACAACAAAATAGAGTTAATAATACGACCATATTATTTGTGTTCTCGTTTCCTCGTAATATTAACAACAAAATAGAGTTAATAATACTACTTAAGATATGTATAAGTCTCACCACCAACTCGAGATTTGCCTGGATCTTATCCCGATTCTTCTCATCACCCCTATATCTATCACGGAAAGTACTATACGCCGCTTTTGCCCTCAAGTGTATCGGCATTAATGATTTTTCCTATCATATTATAAATTATCACACTCATAATCATACTAAGCATTAAGATCATTTAAAGCTTTAAATGACATATACCGTATCTTGACAATAAACATCCTCCAGATTGGCATAGGAGTGTGAGCCTAAGTGGTGGTCATGCAACTTCTTTCTTCTATTTTCTAACCCTTTCGTGGATTTATTCTTTAAAAAAATCAGTAAATATACAATGAAATAATATCTTAAAATTATAAAGTAATTTTTATGAAACTAACCTTGGCGGCATCGCTGTCCTAATACATGAGGAGAGCCGTGAAATAAATCTCGTCAACTCGGTCATCGAGGTTTAAACACCTCTGCCAGTCCTCCTCATACCTGTCATAAGTTTTATGTTTGATCTCAGGCCTACATTGTTTGAGTACTGCTTCAACCTTAACATTAAACACATAATTCTAAGTCCCCTCAAAGTCCTCAAGACAGAAGCAGTCCTGTAGATTTACATACACATTTAGTAAGGATAATTTAATATCAATTACTAATTATTAATAATTGAAAATCTAAAGCAATATGCACTTACCATAAGCTCAGTCTATATCACCTCGTATGTGGTCCATGTTAATTCTCAAAAATGAAAATAATGATTGATAATGTTTGCTCTACGCACAAGAACCCCAATATATGCATTCAATCGGGTCGACCAAGGACCAACGGGCAAATTAGAACTATTCCAGCGAATTATCACCCTCATTCCTCTTGGCGGTTGTTTAGATTCAGGCTTACCTCCACCACGTATGTTCTCTACATGATCTTGCTTAGCGTCTACAATAATAACATGACAACATATCATATAATATATAAATGTGAAAATTAAAAGTATTTATACAATTTACCATTCATTATCTCTCTTTCTTTTGCTGCGAGTGCAATAGCTTTCCTAGTCTCCAACATAGGAAGCATTTCCTCTAACTTTCTCATAGCACGTGGGTGGTACTTTCTTGAGTTAGCCTTAGACTTATGATAGTCCGGAGGTAAGGGTAAATTGAGATAGTCCTGTGTCTTCGGTCGCAAGTCAGTATGGAATGTATATGATGGATATGTCGGGGTCCAAGAAGCACCTACATAAGAAAGAGAATCATTAATATGAAATTTTAATTGACCATTATCAATTATTAAATATTGAATACCTGCGTCGGGGGATGGTTCTGGTGCCGCAACAAAGGGGCAGGGTGATGAATATCCCGCATCTGCAACAAATAAACACTATGAGCTAGATAACTAATAATTTATAAAATATATTAAAATATTAATTAATTTTTATACCTGCATCCGGAGATGGTAGTGTATCATCAGCACCACTACTTGGGGTGATGCTCCATGATCAATCACCCTCTGGGTCAAAGAGCCTCCTCGCCCTCCTCATCTGCAAATTCAATTATTAACATAGTTAAGAAAAAAATTGTATACATACTCATGAGATATGTTATTATGAAATGCATTATTGTTTTTATTATGATGGTAATGCAGTGTAACATATATAGTTCATACCTACATCCAGTGCCACATTCTGTGTGTAAGAGAATTCTTGCCAAACATCATCAGATGACCCAATTGGTTCACTATAATTATCTTCACTTTCTTCAATATTTTTTTATTGTTATTAGGAAGAACAACAGATCTTGGCTCCTTGTACAAAACTACCCAATCAGACATGATATTCGGATCTTTCACAAAGAAGCACTGATCAGCTTGTTCTGCGAAAATGAATTTCTCATCCGTATATACTTCTCGGTGAAGATTGACTAGTGTAAATCCATAATGATCCTTTTGCTTTTTTGCAGGACACCACCGAACCTTGAACATCATGTAAGTACATTGTCTTGGTTTACCAAACCCATAAATTACCTCAACAATATCTTCTAATTAGCCATAATATAGTATGTCAGCTAGAATTGGATTCTGATCT
>NC_033800.1:84216499-84221949 GCF_001876935.1 Asparagus officinalis
GCTTAGCACCTACAATAATAACATGATAATATATCATATAATATACAAATGTGAAAATTAAAAGTATTTATACAATTTACCATTCATTATCTCTCTTTCTTTTGCTGCGAGTGCAATAGCTTTCCTAGTCTCCAACATAGGAAGCATTTCCTCTAACTTTCTCATAGCACGTGGGTGGTACTTTCTTGAGTTAGCCTTAGACTTATGATAGTCCGGAGGTAAGGGTAAATTGAGATAGTCCTGTGTCTTCGGTCGCAAGTCAGTATGGAATGTATATGATGGATATGTCGGGGTCCAAGAAGAACCTACATAAGAAAGGAGAATCATTAATATGAATTTTTAAGCAACAAAGGGGCAGGGTGATGAATATCCCGCATCTGCAACAAATAAACACTATGAGCTAGATAACTAATAATTTATAAAATATATTAAAATATTAATTAATTTTTATACCTGCATCCGGAGATGGTAGTGTATCATCAGCACCACTACTTGGGGTGATGCTCCATGATCAATCACCCTCTGGGTCAAAGAGCCTCCTCGCCCTCCTCATCTGCAAATTTAATTGATAACATAGTTAAGAAAAAATTGTACACATGCTCATGAGATATGTTATTATGAAATGTATTATTGTTTTTATTATGATAAGCTAAAAATCGGTAATGCAGTGTAACATATATAGTTCATACCTACATCCAGTGCCACATTCTGTGTGTAAGAGAATTCTTGCCAAACATCATCAGATGACCCAATTGGTTCACTATAATTATCTTCACTTTCTTCAATATTTTTTTATTGTTATTAGGAAGAACAACAGATCTTGGCTCCTTGTACAAAACTACCCAATCAGACATGATATTCGGATCTTTCATGAAGAAGTACTGATCAGCTTGTTCTGCGAAAATAAATTTCTCATTTGTATATACCTCTCGGTGGAGATTGACTAGTGAAAATCCATAATGATCCTTTTGCTTTTTTGCAGGACACCACCGAACCTTGAATATCGTGTAAGTACATTGTTTTGGTTTACAAAACCATTAAATTACCTTAACAATATCTTCTAATTGGCCATAATATAGTATGTCAACTAGAATTAGGTTCTGATCTCTTATACTTAAAAACATTATTGAGCAAACAAACCCATGACCCCACTGTTCTGACTTACCCTCCTATCATCGGTCTCTAGCGTTTGAAATTTATATCCATTGACCAAATGCTTATTATAACGTCTCACTTCGTAATAAGGGCGTTGTGCATGGATAATAATTTTATCTGGTAATGTAGTACCATCAAGAAGTGATTTTTCAACCTAAGACAAACAATTTGAGAAAATTTAGGTGATGTTATATTATGAATGTTCAATAATTAATTGTAAAACGCTTACATTAATTCTTAACCAATCAGAAAATTCTTTCTTATGTCTTTTTTGAATATTATGCACTACATTCCTACCGGTTGTTTCATTCTTAAGCTTCTCTAGATGTCGCCTATATAAACGATATATAAGTTTGTATTGATAAACTATATGTAAAATGAATATTTCTCATCTACATTACTGATTTTATTTGTTACCTTCGATAGTCTGTGAACATATCAAGGTTTTCCAACATATATGCATGAATTTGATCTAAGAGAGATCTCGGATATTTTCACGCTTCCTCTCCTTATCAGGTGCTTGAGATGTGGTTTTCTTCTTACGCATGTAATGTGATGCAAACACAAAGCATTCGTTAGCCACGTATCCTTTAGCTATCGAGCCCTCAGGACAATCTCGATTGCGATCATTGCATTTCATGGAGCCCAAGTATCTTAGAATCATAAAAGTTAATTATTAGCACGGTAATTTTAAAAATGCATATACAATTAATGAATGTAACAAAAACCATAAATTACCTTTCAATCGGATACATCCAATGATAAGTGACACGACCGATGATTCTAGCCTCTCTTGCAAGATGCTGGGTAAGATGGACCATAATTATAAAAAAAGGAGGGAATATTACTTTCATATTGCATAGAGTAACTCGGACCTCGGCTTCAAGTTTTTTAAATTCATCTACATCTATGATTTTAGAGCATAATTTTCTAAAAATCCATAATACTCAATAATAATCTTCGATGCTTCTTTCTTCATATTGTTACGGATTGCAACTGGGAGAAATTGATAAAGAAGAACATGATAATCATGGGTCTTCAGATCTAAGAGTTTTCTCTCTTGAACCTTGACATTATTTGAAATATTAGTAGAGTAACCATCCGGCGACTTTACCTATTTTAGAATTTCACAAAATCGTTGCATCTGCTCATTTGATATTGTAACACGAGACGGAGGAAACTTTAATTTTTTAGGGCCAACATCTTGAGCTCGTAAATCATTTCGGATACTCAAAGTAGTCAGATATTGGCGTGCCCGTAGGTCATCCTTCGACTTGTTTGCATCTTGTAAGAGAGTTGATACTATGTTATCACATATATTTTTCTCAATATGCATGATATCTAAGTTGTATCGGATTTTAAGATTTTGCTAGTAAGGTAGCTAAAAGAAGATACTAAATTTAGACTATCCTCTAGGTAATTTTTGGGCTTCGTCCTCAACTTGCATTTTACGAACCTTTCGCTTACGCTTCAATGGCTTTTTTGACTTTAAGTAATCTCTTACTCCAAGCGGGTTAAATTTAGAATAGCGATTTTTTCCAAACACAACTTGTGGAAACCCCTCAAGTAATTTTACGATCTCATGACGCGGCTTCATTTTCTTCTCAACTGTGCCATCAAACATAGCTGAGCATTTCCTGTACTTATGACTCAAGGGCAACCACCTTCGATTAAACCAATAACAACTTTTTCGACTATGTGGTAATTGAAGAGCTTCAAATTCCGGACCACATACAGGATAAGCACACTTGCCTTTCGTAGAGTACCCGGACAAATTATCATAAGTTGAAAAATCATTAATCGTCCATAATAGAATAACACGTAATCTAAACGATTCTTTTAAATGGGCATCATATGCTAAAATACCCTCAGACCATAATTGTTTCAGCTCATCAATTAGAGGCTCTAAGTAAACATCAATATCATTTCTCGATGAATGCTTACTGGGTATCAGTAATGAGAGTATCATAAACGGCTGTTTCATACAAAACAATGGAGGTAAATTATATGGCATTAATACAACTGGCCATGTAGACCAGCCAGAGCTCATTACCCCAAATGGATTGAATCCGTCGCTTGATAGACCCAGTCGTACATTTCTGTAATCTTTGGCAAAACGAGGATAAATTTTATCAACATGCTTCCAAGCTAAAGTATCAGCATGATGTCTCAATTTACCATCACCTACTCGATCTTCCTTGTGACATCTCATATTCTTTGTCATTTCCTTGTTCATGTACAATCTTCGCAATCTAGGAGCCAATGGAAAATGTCGAAGTACCTTGGCTAGAATTTTCTTCTGTGTTATCCTTGTCTCCATTGTAATCTTATTGAAGAATTTGTGTGTTGCTTCCACCTAGAAACTCCACATGTCGGACACTCTTGAAGGTCTTTATTGGCTTTATGGTACAAAATACAATCATTCGGACATGCATAAATCTTATTATAATCAAGACCCAGAACGGAGAGAATCTTCTCAGCTTGATAAGTTGTTTGAGGTATGCTATTCTCTCCTCCATGAATTTTAGCCTGAAGCAAATCAAAAAGTATTTTAAAATAATTATCTGACATACCGCTAAGTGTCTTAATATGTAGGAGTATCAGCATAAATGAAAATATGGAGTACTCGGTGCATCCCTCATATAAGTCATTTTCATTATCTTCTAGTAGCTCCATTATTCGCTTTATTTCTATGGAGGAATGCATACCATCAATATTTTCGGCACTTTCGACATCTCCTACCTCTTCAGCTTCAACTTTGATATCATCCCCACTTTTATCTCTGATATCATCCTCGACATTATCATCAACATCATATTTTGTAGGTCGAGGAAAAATATCATTCAACATTGTTTCCGTGTCATCTATTCGTTGGCCACCGGACATACCAACACGCACATTTGGATCCTCATCTTCAGTGATACCTTCCCCATGCCAGTTCTAATATTAATATTTTTTATCAAAACCTGATTTTATTAGGTGGATCCGTATATCATTTCTATTCAGCAGCTTCAAATTCCTACACCTACAACAAGGACAATACATAGCACCACTTCTTAAATTTCTCGAATTCATTTCATCATAATGCATGAAGACTTCACATCCCTCCTTGTATCGTGTGTCACGAAATCTATGATGCCATGGGATATATATCCATGATTTGTCAAGAATTATTCTAATCTGTAAATTATAGCTGATTATTAAATACGATTAGTCTCACAACTACTAGTACATCCATGACTCTTATACACTCAACGCATATCAAACATAAGTTCATATATCATTTAACAATATGAATATTTATCTACATAAAATATATATAAAACATACGTAGAAACTAATTACACTAATCTAGCGGCTGTCAAGGGAAGGCTTCTATCCATTAAGAATATAGTAGTGCTTACATCCAACTTAATATACTTTGTATATTTTCATTTCTTGAAAATTTTGGCAACACCTACCCACTATTCTCCCTGTACACTGTGCGAATATTATTATGCGTATCAGAAATAACCTGAAACACAGAACAACATACGCTTATTATACACGGAGAATAACGAATACGTTCTGCCAAAACTTTCAAGAATAAAAATATACAAAGTATACAAAGTTGGATGTATGTACTACTATATTCCTAACCCGTCCAAGAAGGACAGATCCAATAATTACCAATTTTAGTACCAATTTTTTATTCGTATAATATAAAATAAACACTTATTTCCAGGAGAAAACTTCGTCTCCTACCCAAATCTGAGTCTATATCGTATATTATAAATCCAAAGAATTATATATAATTATTTGACGAAAGTCTAAGGATAATGTTATTTTTTTATTCACCTAAATTAGATTATAACACATTATAAAAAATTATAATGTGTTATATATCACTCTATTTTTTCAAAAATTTTATTTCACATATTTTCACATCACAACCTTAAATTATCACACCTACTTATAGCACGAATGAAACTTAATTGAGTTAGGGTTTATAAGTGTTTAAAAAAATATGATTACTAGTATTGTTCAAATGAATTAACATGTAATTAGGGTTTTCATAATTGAGTTAGGGTTTTCACATATTTTTAATTGAGTTAGGGTTTTCATAATTGAACTCGTTTATTTTTTATCATAAATTAGGGGTTTTAAACTAAATTCAATAATAAATAATAATAATATTAAAAATTCTAAAGCTTAGTAGAAAAATCATACTTTTTAAGCAAATGAAACAACAGACACGCCAGTGGTCACGGTTGGCCTGCTGGAAAGCTGGGGAAGAGGGGAGGGGGGAGGGGAGG
>NC_033800.1:84222269-84297272 GCF_001876935.1 Asparagus officinalis
AGCATTAAGTTTTCTTAGGAACCTAGACGTAAATCCATCTAGGTTGCTTTGGCAACCTAGACGGAAATCTGTCTAGGTTACTAGCAACCTAGACGGATTTTCGTCTTGGTTGCTTAGGGCAACCTAGACGGATTTTCCGTCTAGGTTATGATCATTCTAGACAGAAATTCGTTTAGGTTGCTCAGGCAACCTAGACGAAAATCTGTCTAGGTTGCTCAGGCAACCTAGACGAAAATCCATCTAGGTTGCGATTCTGTCTAGTTTGTCAAACTAGACAGAATTTTTCGTCTAGTTTGATCCAATCTAGACGGATCAAACTAGATGGAAATTTTTTGTCTAGTTTGATATAACCTAGACGAAAAATTTTTTCGTCTAGGTTATTCCGTCTAGATTGGTTGTTTTTCTACTAGTGTATATAATTTTAATCCTAACTAATTAGGGTTAAGCGATGATGTTTTGAGCAGTCTTTGAGAGGGGATTGCTATATCCAATTGGGAGAGAGTTGTGAGAGATCTAGGGGCTTTGTTTTAGGATTTATTTGGGGAGATTTGTAACCCTATTTATATTTTCTTGATTTTTAATAGTAAGAACTCCCCCCTCCTTGCTCCGTAAACGTAGGCAACTTACCAAACCACATAAAATTCGTTTGTCTTATTGTGGTATTGTGTTAGGTTTATTGGTTGTGATTTATCTCGTTCTTGTTCATGTGGTTTCGAGCATCTGCCGTATACAACAAGTGGTATCAGAGCTTCAGGTTTGGCTTGAGGCTTGTTCGAAGGATTCAGTGAAGAATTCATATTTGAAAAGTTAGATCGACAATATGGGAGAAGCAAGTACATCAGGTTCATCTCTTACAAAGGCGATACAGAGTCTGAGCATCAATAACACGAAGATTGATGTTCCGAAGTTCGATGACAAGATTAATTTTGGTTTATGGAGGTGTGAGGTGATGGATGCATTGAATGTACAGAATTTGGAGAAGACTCTTGAGTTACAAGAAAAACTCGCTGACATGGAGGATAAAGTTTGGAAGAAGATGAATAGTAGGGATTATGGAGTTATTCGGTCATGTATGACGCCGGATCTTATTTATGACGTGATGAATGAGACGTCGACGAAGAGAATGTAGGAAACACTCAATGAGAAGTATCTTACAAAGAGCATTGAGAATCAGTTTCACTTGAAGAAGATGTTTTACCAGTTCAAGATGAAGAGGGGAGTTTCCATTAGGGAGCATGTCAACAATTTCACAAAGCTACTTTTAGATATGACCAATGTGGACATCATGATTGAGAATAAAGACAAGGCGATGCTACTTTTGTGTTCGTTGCCCGAGGATGATTATGATATATTCGTTCTCACTATGATCAATGGAAGAACTACTGTTGGCTACAAGGAGGTGACCTTAGCGTTGGTGAATTATGAGTTGAGGAGGAGTGATGGCGAACCATTCGAGAAGGTATCGGGAGATGCATTAGCAGTTCGAGACCTTAGTCCAAACCACCGTCATGTTAACTGCTCAAAATCAAAGAATAGAGGTGCCTATAAGAGTGTTGGTAGAAATCAATGTCGGTATTGTAAAGAAGAAGGGCATTGTTATATTGACTTCCCAAAGTAGAAGAAAAAAGCCGGGAAGAATAAGGGGAAAGTTGTAGAAGCATCAGAAGTGAATGTTGTAAAAGATATTGATGAACATTCAGATTTAGATTCTTCGGACTATTCGTGTCCTACACTACCGTCAGTTTACTATGTCGACTCTACAGAGTGGATGTTGGATTCGGGAGCCACATATCATATTTTTCCTAAGAGTGATTGGTTCTCCAGCTTTGAGGAGCTAAAAAGAGGGAATGTCGTGCTTATGGAAAATGGCCATGTGTGTCCTATTGGTGGTATTGGTTCAGTCCGGATCAGGATGCATGATGGTGTGGTGAGGGAGTTGAAAGAAGTTAGGTTCATGCCGCAGTTGACGAAGAACATCATTTCTCTTGGTACTTTGGAGGCAGCTGGTTATCGGGTGACCTTAGAGGATGCTACCGTGAAGGTCACGAATGGTTCTATAGTGGTCATGTGAGGAGTCAGGGAAAACTTCCTATACTACTTGAAGGACAATACAGTTACAGGAGGTCTGACATCTTCTATCACTATAGAGGAAGACACTAGCACTCTATGAAACATGAGACTAGAACATATATGTGATAAGTCCCTACAGTCATTGGTGAAACATGGGCTATTAAAGGGTGTTAAGACCTGCAAGATGGAGTTGTGTGAACAATGTGTACTTGGGAAGAAGACTAGAGTGAAGTTTGGCACCGCTATTCACAACACTCAAGATATATTGGATTATGTTCACACAGATGTTTGGGGTCCTTCCAAGAACACACCGCTTGGTGGGGCTAACTATTTTATTACTTTCATTGATGAATATTCCAGAAGGAATTAGGTATACCCTATGAAGTATAAACATGAGCTCCCGGATATTTTTGTAGAGTGGAAGAAGAAAGTGGAGCTGCAGACAGGTAGAAAGGTAAAGACTCTACGTTTGGATAACGATGAAGAGTATAAGAGTGATCCATTTCTGTAGTTTTGTCGGGATCACGACATTAGATGACACTTCACAGTTCGAGAGACATTGCAAAAAAACGGGGTGACTGGGAGATTGAACCGTATCTTACTGGAGAAGGTGCAATGTATGATGACGCAGAGTGGATTGCCTAGATCCTTTTGGGCCGAGGCGTTGGTTTATGCGAGCTATCTCGTTAATAGGTTGTCATGTATTGTGATACAGGGGAAGACTCCTTTGGAGCGTTGGTCTGGTTCTGTAGCTAGTGGTTATGAGTCATTTCAGATATTCAGGTATCCTGCTTATTACCATGCTAGTGATGGTAAATTGAATCCGAGGGCGAGGAAGGCCGTCTTTGTGGGATTTAGAGATGGAGTTAAAGGCTTCAAGTTATGAGATCCACAGGATAAGAAGATAGTTATTAGCATGGATGTCACATTTGATGAGGCATACATGATGAGGCCTCAAATTCCTCGGTAGGTAGAGGAAGACCATATTCGAGAGATATCGTAACATGTAGAGGATGATGTGACTCTAACCACTCCAGATAGCATTGTATCCATTGAGGCTCCTACAGAGGTGACACTGGGAGGAGATGAGATGATAGCTGGGCAGATAGAGGTTACAGTGGATTGTGAGACTCAGGAGCAGGTTCATGTTCAAGTCTCTATTGTAACGAACATACCTAGAAGGGTGATTCGTCAGCCAGCTAGGTATAATAATGTTATGGTCGCATATGCATTATCAATAGAGGTCGTTGGTGATATGGTTCTATCCACATTTAGGGAGGCAGAGTCTAGCCTTGATTTGATCAGGTGGAGGAAAGCTATGGAGGAGGAGATGCGGTCTCTTCAGAAGAACGACACATGAAAACTTGCAAAGCTACCTAAGGATAAGAAAGCTATTGGTTATAAGTGAGTATATGCAAAGAAGGAGGGATCTTCTAATGGGGACATTAGGTACAAAGCCAGATTGGTTACCAAGGGATATGCATAGCTTGAGGGCATTGATTACAACGAGGTATTTTTACCTGTTGTGAAGCATTCCTCTACTCAGATTTTATTAGCATTGGTGGCACAAGTGGATTTGAATTTGGTCTAGATGGATGTGAAGACAGCCTTTTTACACGAAGATTTAGATGAGGAGATCTAACATGACACAACCCTTGGGGTTCAAATCTACAGAAAAGGAAGATTTGGTTTGCAAGTTGAAGAAGTCTCTTTATGGTTTGAAGCAATCGTCACGACAGTGGTATAAGAGATTCGACAACTTCATGATTGGCCATGGGTACACGAGGAGCCCATATGACCCATGTGTTTACATGCACAAGCTATAGGATGGTGAGCACATATATTTACTTTTGTATGTTGACAATATGCTTATTGCTTCCAGCAATTCTTCGGCTATTCGAAAGTTGAAAGAGGAGCTGTCATCCGAGTTCCAGATGAAGGATCTTAGAGAAGCAAAGAAGATATTAGGTATGGAGATCGAGAGAGACAGGGTGAAAGGAATGTTGAATATCATGTCTCCATGATATTATTTTGATGATAAAAATTTATACAATGTGTGTTATACAAATGCACTAACTTTTATATGCAGCTTTCAATATCAAAATATGAATAAGTGCAAGTTGAGTTCAAGGCATTATGAAGTGAAGAAGATAAAGAACATATGAGATAATGTATTTTATATTTTCTTTACTTAGAATTATTGTATAAGCCTTGATCACTCACACACACACACACATAAATATTAGAACATACTAACACAGGCTTAGTGTGTTGGTTAACTATAGAAATCCCCTATGTTAACCATTAGAGTTATAGTTAATAATTGAGCATCAAAACATTTAATTCATATTGTTTTTTAAATCTTAGTAGTCGACTAATTAGAATAGTAGTCGACTACTCATGTATATGACTTAAATATAAGTTTCTGTCAGTTTACAGTATAGTCGACTAATTTGAATAATAGTCGACTACTCAAGCTTATGACAGAAATATAAGTTTCTGTTATTTTACAGTATAGTCGACTAATTGATTTTATAGTCGACTACTGAAGGCAAAATACATTTTTCAAGTTTCTGTCTAATTATAGTATAGTCGACTAATGACCGTTATAGTCGACTACTGAGAAATTTTCTGACTTCACAGAGTCTGTTTAAACTTAGTATAGTCGACTATTTTGTCTTGTAGTCGACTACAAATACAGTTTTTCCAGATTTTAAAGTTTGAATTAATGACTATTTATACCCTTTTTTAAACGTTTTTAAAGTTCAAATAATTGTCTTTTCAATGGCTATAAATAGATTATTTGTTCAGAAAAAATGTACAGCCTTACATACCCATAAGCTTTGATCTTTGTGCATTTTTTTCAAGTGTAAAACATTCAGATTTTGAGAAAAAGAAAAGTTTCTGAATTTGCCTTTGAACATCATTCAAATACTTATTGTTTAGACAATTTACAGAAGTTTGAATCATTCCTAAGCCACTACTACACTACACTATAAATCAAGGCTTATAGGAATCAAAATTGTTGCTTCAAAAGTTCTCTCGGTTTGTGAGAGGTGCTAATCTCTTGGTTTAGAGATTGGTGTGCAAATTGGAAAGGTGTTTGTCAATTGGTGTTGCAATTTGCAGGGACTTGTAAATTGATCATGTTTGCTTTTGATTTTGTAAGTTTATTCAAAATCATAGTGGAAACTCTCAAACGGGATTTACTTGGGGACTGGATGTACACCGGATTGGTAGAACCAGTATAAAACTTTGTGTTTGTGTTTTTGAATTTCTGAGATTGCCATTTTTCTTTGCAATTTATAATCTACTTTGTATAAATTTTAAAAGAACACTATTCACCCCCCCCCCTCCTAGTGTTCTAGTGTATCTATTTCAGATCCTTACAAGGAAGATTGAAGCTTATACAGAGAAGTTACTTACAGAAGATGTTGAAGAAATTCAGCTTTGATGGTAATGCAAAAACAGTTAGCACTCCATTGACACCCTCACTTTAAGCTTTCAGCTAATATGCTACCTGTTTTAGTTGAGGATAGAGATTACATATTGAAGTTTCCATATGCCTGTGCAGTGGGTAGCTTGATATATGCAATGGTGTGTACGAGGTCAGATTTATCACAGGCCATGAGCATGGTATTGAGGTACATGCACGACCCCGGGAAGGGTCATTGGGAGGTCGTGAAGTGGATTCTATGGTATGTTAAAGGCACCGTGGATGTTGGATTAATTTTTTAGAATAGTGAGAAGAATGGGCATGATTGTATTGCTTACGTGGATTCAGACTATGCGGGGGATCTTAACAAGCACCGGTTTAATTCAGGATATGTGTTTACATTGACAGGAGCACCGGTATATTAGAGATGTACACTTTAGTCTACAGTGGCTCTCTCTACTACAGAGATGGAGTATATGGCGATGACTGAAGCTGTTAATGAGGCTTTGTGGTTGTGTGGACTGTTAGAGGACTTGGTGATTGCACAGGAGATCCTTAGGGTATATCATGATAGCATGTCTGCTATCTATTTGGCAAAGAATCAGGTTTATCATGCACGCACGAAGAACATTGATATCAGATTCCATTTCGTTCATGACGTATTGGATGATGGAGACGTCATATTAGAGAATATCCACACGAAGGACAATCCTGCGGATATGTTGACCAAAGTTATTTCAGGTGTGAAATTTGGTCATTTTTGAAGCTATTGAACATTCTTCAGTGTTGAGGGCCTTTGGAGACCATTTGGATGAACTACGTTCGGCTTGATTCCTTGGGCAAGAGGATACGTAGGCAGCCTTGTTTGATGCAGCCGGTTGGATTTGTTGATTTCGATGGGGGAGAGTGTTTGAGTTCTCGTTTGGGTTCCCGACTTGTTGTGGATTGAGTCCATTGAAGTGAGTTGTTTTTCACTTTGTCAAGTGGAACATTTGGATGTTTTGGTATCGGCTCAGTTTTGGTAGAAACGTTTGTCGAGGTGGAGAATTGAAGAAATGACGAGCACATCGACGAAGACCGTAGGAAAAACAGCAGGAGACATTCTAGCAGTTTCGCGGTTGACCACGGATGATTCGGCGGTCGACCGCAAACGTGCACATGACTGAGAAAAGTCTCTGGACTTTTCGCGGTCGACCGCGATGGGTTCTACAGTCGACCAGCCAAACCCTGTAGGGGTTTTTAGTCTCGGTCGTTGGATTCGGTCGACCGCGCGTGGTTCTGCGGTCGACCGCAAGTCGGGTCTGCAGTTGAGTTTAGTTTTCTGGCCCGTTTCGTTCTGAGTTGATATATAATCTTCATCCTAATTAATTAGGGTTAAGCAAAGACGTTTTGAGCAGTCTTTGAGAGGGGGTTGCTGCATCCAATTGTGAGAGAGTTGTGAGAGATCTAGAGATTTTTAGGGTTTATTTGGTAAGATTTGTAATCCTATTTGTATTCTCTTAATTTCTAATAGTAAGAACTCCCCCCTCCTCCTTCCTCCTTGCCCCGTGAACGTAGGTAACTTGCCGAACCACGTAAAATTTGTTTGTCTTGGTGTGGTATTGTGTTTGGCTTATTGGTTGTGATTTATCTCGTTATTGTTCGAGTGGTTTCGAGCTTCCGCCGCGCACAACATAATGTTCTAGGCATGAGAGCATAGTAGCTTATGCACATATAATTAATCTGGGTTCTCCTCCTGTTCCCAGCATTCTTCCAACCTAACCCTCAAAATTATTAATTGTACATAGAGAAAATTACCGAGGAGCTGCACGAAGAACTGAAAGAGCTGTGTTCTGCTATATATATCACGCAAAATCTCATGTACTGATTCGGGTTTTAGCTTTGTCCTTCGAACCAATAAGTCCATTCAGACAGCAATCAGTCTCATAGTTGTCCTGGCAAGCCTGAACTAACCGAGAAAGATAGGGTTCGATGACCTGAAATCCTTAAGTATGGAGTGCTATTTTCGGGAAAAAAGAAAAGAAGTTTTCTTTCTCCTTTCTATGAAGACCGATGCTTTCGTTTTGCTCGTATGTGTGGTTCTCTGATAGCTTTTAATACTCGAAAGAAGAACAAGGAACTCAAAGTACACAATGAAAATATAGGAATGAAGCATGAACTGTAAGAAAAAATAACGATGGAAAGAGAATTTCTAAGGCGTTGAACACTTTCCTTGAAGAAATATTTGCCCCACTTCAAATTCAAAGTTGCTTCAGATTATTGTAAATTTTCTTCCTAGGATATAACTGAAAATTAAAAGTTCCAGCAAACAAATCTGGAATTTTCCATGAATTCTTTGTGAATATTGCATATTTTTTTGAGAGAAGTTTTTAGAAAGAATTAAGTTCAGATGTCTGAAATCATAGACTATTTATAGACAGTCATAACTTTTCAAATCACCCCTTGGGGAAAAAAATATATTTTCCAATAGTAAAAACAACCATTTTCAACGGTCTAATTCCAATAGGCACTTGTTTGTTGATATTTTGATAAATTCAAATTTTAAAATAACAATGATAGTCTAATAATCGCGCTACCCACACGCGAGTTTAGAAGTATATGCTTTGACCTATTTATCAAAGCCTAGTAATTATTAAATATTTTTAAACCTCTAAAAGAAAGCTCAAATATCTGATGTGGGACTATCTTGTTTTTACAAACAAATGCTAATTAACATGAACCAAGCACAAGAAAGATACCTTTTCAATTAACACTATAAGATTGTCTCGATAAAAGTAGTCATGTATGCGAGGATATATTTCATTGGTAAGTAACTATTTCGCGCGGAAAGGGGGAAAAAAGAAAAAGAAAACTATAGAGGCAATAAGAAAAAAATCTTTGATTTTTCAAACGCATTTCCCTGATATTTCCATTTGTATCATACCCGTGATTAATAAAGAGTTATAAATAATGAAAGTGTAAATTACAGTAAACCCCCAAAAACTCTCACCATTTTAGAGTAAACCCCCAATAAATTTTGCAGAAAACCCCTAATATCTTTTGGATAAATTACGCTAAACCCCAATCATTCAAATGCCTTTTTATGTATTCCCCCCCCCCCCCTAATTTATGTGGTTTTCTGCAAAACGCCGAAAGTAATTGGGGCTTTCTGCAATTCCAAATATTTATTGAATATTTAGTGCGATTTCGAAAGTCATTGGGGGTAATACTGTAAAACGCTGATAGTTCACTCATGATTAAATACGAGAATACATCTTATGACATTCAATGTGACCCACCTGCAGTCCTAATCCTCAAGCAAGTACTACAAGATAAAGCCACATAACATCAAGGCAAATTGAACAAAGTTAGAGACCTAGCTAGGAACAAAATATGAGTAACTAGCTAGGCTACTATGACCTACACCAGCAATTAAACTCCACCACATCATTTTAAGTGTCCACCTCCTTGTTCTACTACTAGAAAGCAAAACAATATTAAGGCAACAAGGTACGAGCGACTAACTTTCCATACATAGGTAGATTTACAAAAAAGCAAGTCATACACGTAGGAACTCTTTATATATAGATTGGTAGAAATATGCATGTTTAATTCTTGGCCAGACACCATTCAAACGTACGTTAATTAAAGAAGAGTAGTGTGAGTTACACAATATGGATGAAGAAAAATAGTAAGGGTGCATGTGATGGTGGGGCTAATAGGATATGAACCAATTGCATAATTAATGATACCAAATTTTTGTATATTTTAGAATAATCTACAAAGCAAAGGCTAAAGACTTCACATTCTTTACCGTCCGTAATAAGGTGAAGAACCTCCAAAAGGAAAATATACATACTTTTAAATATGGGAATATGCATGTAGGCAAATTATCCACAACCACAAGGTATTCACATAGTTTAAACTAGGGGTGTCCAAAAAGCCCGCCGGCCCGGGCCACGGCCCGGCCTCGGCCCGGAAACCCGGGCCGCCTTTTTGGTGCCCGGCCCGGGCCCGGCCCGGAATAGTGTTTTTTGTTTTTTTAAATTTTTATATGTATTATATATGTATAATATATGTATATATAATATATTTTTATATATGTATAATATATGTATATATAATATATTTTTATATATGTATAATATGTGTGTGTATATATACTCTCTCTTATATATGTATAATGTATGTATGTATATATATACTCTTTCTTATACTATACATGTATATATAAGTATACTCTCTCTTATATATGTATAGTCTCTCTTATATAAGTATATATAAGTATACACTCTCTTATATATGTATAATATGTGTGTGTGTATACTCTCTCTCTTAGTATATATGTATATATAAGTATACTCTCTCTTATATAAGTATATATAGGTATACACTCTCTTATATATGTATAATATGTATACTCCCTCTTATAAAGGTATACTCTCTCTTATATATGTATACTCCCTCTTATATATGTATAATATGTGTGTGTATACTCTCTCTCTTAGTATATAAGTATAGTATATTAAGGCCGTTAGAGCAGTTAGGCGCAAGATAGTGTGCGATCTGGATGCTAATCTACGCCTTCTGCTGAGATCAAAAAAATGCCTAAAAAAAAGAAAAACAGTGGGAAAAAGATTCTTGCTATTGGTCTCCGAGCATCGAATTTGATTTCTTCTTCTTCTGCTGATCATTTTGATGGTAGTTTTATGGATTCTGATGATGATCTTCTCCCTGAAATGGGATCTACTGGTCCTATAGGGGAGAAGAAGAAGAAGTTGATGAGTGAGATTCTTGAAGGCACTAATCCTCAGATTGATCCTCTGAGAGAAGGTTATCAATCTCGTAATCTTGATAATTCTCAAAAATTCAGCTCTGCTAGGGTTTCCTGGGCTGAAGAAGTTGAGCTGGTGGATATTTCCTCAAGATCTTTTTCTTCTATTTATCCTTCAGATGATTTAAAGATTAATGAAGTATCTGGTAATTCTCCTGTGAATTCTGTGAATTCTGCTCTGAATTCTTCTATTCCATCAAACAATCTGAAGATTGATGAAGTACCTGGTAGTACTCCTGTGAATTCTGTGAATTCTGCTCTGAATTCCTCTATTCCATCAAACAATCTGAAGATTGATGAAATATCTGGTAGTGAACCTTTGATTTCTGAACTGGATTCTGTTCTGGATAAAAACTTACCTTCTGGAAATCTAGATAAGTCTAATGTGAATCCAAACTGTGATAAAATTGCTTCCCCTTTTGTGAATCCTAATCCTATTGAAGTGAATAAAGACACAAAGAAAAGTTGGGTTAATTTGTTTGCAGATAATAGGAAGAATGGAAGCGGATTGAATTTGGATTTTATTCCTCCTGATTCAAATAATTCAGTGATTTTTGATGATGTTGAATGGAATGAAGGTAGTTCCATTTGGGAATTCTCTCTAATTGGCCGTGTTTTAGGCTTAAATGCTAGTTTCAAAGCCATGGAGAATTTTATTCAGAAAGTCTGGCTCAACTTGACTATACCTGAAGTATGTTTGCTTAGGGCTGGCCTATTTCTTTTCAAATTTAGAAACAAGGAGGAAATGAATGAAGTTCTTGTCAATGGTCCCTGGTTCTTTGGCTCTAGGCCTCTTTTACTTAAGCCTTGGACAAATGGTGATGATTTTGATAAAATTGACTCTTGTACTTATCCAATGTGGATTCAGTTTCCTGCACTTAGACTCAATTTGTGGAATTCTAAGTGTATTAGTAAAATTTCTAGTATTATTGGTAGACCCATCACTACTGATAAACTCACAGCAAATAGACAAAGACTTGCTTATGCGAGAGTCTTAATTGAAGTGGACTTGCCTGCTACTCTCCCTGATCAAATAACAATTCAAAGTCCAAATGGTAAACAATATCAGCAGAGGGTGATTTATGAAATGAAACCAAGATGGTGTGATTTCTGTAAATCAGTGGGACATGATGCTCTACATTGTAGAAGGCAAGTTAAGTCTCAGAAATGGGTTCCTAAGCAAAAGACTGTTGTTTCTGGAAAAACTGTGGTATCTCAGATGAATCAAAATCAGGATGGTAAAAATACTAAAGCAAATGAGGCTGATTTAAATGTGGTAAAAGGTAAATCTGTGGTTCATTCTCCTGGAAATGAAGCTTTACAAACTGGGGACTGCAGTTCTCCTTCTGTGCATGCTGTGCATGTTTCAGATATCTCTGGAATGGAAGCTGTGCAGGTGATGCATGCTTCAATCCCAAATGTAGAGTTTCAGCAAGCCCCTAAATCAAATTCAAATTCTGGGACATTTACCTGTAATGTTTCAGATGTAGTGCTGCAACCCTTGCACTCCTTTTCTGGTAACATGCATATGGAAAATCCCTGGAAACAAGTTCAAAGAAATGGGAAAATCAATACTACAATTGAAGCTCTACAAGCTGGTGACTGCAGTATGATGCATGCTTCAAATCCAATTATAGAGTTACAACAAGTCTCCCCTAAATATGGTGTGCATGTACCAGATTCTGGGACAATCCCTGTACATACTTTTTCTGGTAACTTGCAAAAAGAAAATCCCTGGAAACAAGTTCAAAAAAGTGGATTAAATTCCTTTTCTCCTTTGATCAACTTGACAAGTGGTATTAATCCCTCTATAATTGATAGGGGGAACTTGAGCAAATGAATTTATCTTTTTGGAATGTAAGGGGTTTAAATAAACCCCTTAAACATCATCTGGTTAAGCAATATATATCACAATATCATCTATCTTTTCATGCTTTGCTAGAAACAAAAATCAAGGAGAATATTCTGCCAGGTGTTGCCAAGAAACTTGCTTGCAACTGGAAATGGTATGCTAATGGTAGCTCTACTGATAAGGCTAGGATCCTTATCTTATGGGATCCTAATGTACTGGATATTCAAGTTTTTCAATGTTCTCCTCAATATATTACATGCCATGCTAAATCTTATGATGGTAAATGGATTGCCTTATTACCTCAGTCTATGGATACAACCAAACTGAAAAAAGAAAAGAGCTATGGTCAGATTTAAATCAATTTTCTCAATCAATTGGCCAATCTCCCTGGATTCTCTGTGGGGATTTCAATGCTCTGATCAGTGATGATGAAAAGTTGGGAGGAGCTATATTGTCTGATGCTGACACAATGGATTTCAAACTATTCATTGATAATTGTCATCTATCTCATATGAAAACTTTGGGCTCTTTCTTTACCTGGAGTAATAAACAAGGCCCTGATACAAGGATTTGGAGCAGATTGGATAGAGCTCTTATTAATGATACTTGGATTGCCAGGTATAATTCTAGCCATGCTGAGTTCTTATTGCCAAGTTTCTCTGATCACTCTCCTGCTCTTATCTCTATCTATGAAGACAATGTTCAGGGAAAGAAATCTTTTAAATTTTTTAAAATGTGGACCACACATCCTAGTTTTCTCCCTACTGTCTCTTCTATTTGGCAAACTTCAGTCCCAGGGCATACAATGTATTCAGTTTGCACTAAGCTCAAATTGTTAAAGTCTGCTTTGAAGGAGCTTAACAAGAAGCATTACCACAATATTAGTGAGCAAGTAATGAGAGCAAAAAATGCTCTAGAGGCTATTCAAAGGGATCTGCAGCAGGACCCTCTTAACCCTATTTTCATCTAGAGGCTATTCAAAGGGATCTGCAGCAGGACCCTCTTAACCCTATTTTCATCAAACAAGAAAGGGATTCCCTTGTTTCTTTTAACAAGCTAGCTACAGGACCCTCTTAACCCTATTTTCATCAAACAAGAAAGGGATTCCCTTGTTTCTTTTAACAAGCTAGCTAATTGTGAATTGTCTTTTTACAAACAAAAGTCAAGAATTGCATGGAATATACATGGAGACAGGTGCACCAAGCTATTTCATTCCATCATCAAGTCCAATAGACATTATAACAGAATTCTGGTTCTCCATGATAATTCAGGTGTCAGAATCTCTGATAATGAAGGGATAGCCATGGAATTTATCTCTTATTTTAAGGGCCTTATGGGTACTGCTGTTAGTACTGATTCTCCTGATTACAATATCATCAAAAATGGCCCTTGCTTAAATGATACTCACTCAAGGTATCTTTCTGCTCATGTATCTAATGATGAAATCAAAAAAGTTGTTTTCTCAATGTCTGATAATAAGGCCCCTGGCCCTGATGGTTACAGTGCATCATTCTATAAATCAGCTTGGCCAATTATTGGTGAAGAGGTAACATTAGCTGTTGAGGAGTTCTTCAAGACTGGAAAATTATTGGGGGTAACTAATTCTACAGCAATAGTAACATTAGCTGTTGAGGAGTTCTTCAAGACTGGAAAATTATTGGGGGTAACTAATTCTACAGCAATAGTACTTATACCAAAGGTTCAATGTCCTTCATCCCCTTCTGATTTCAGACCTATATCCTGCTGTAATTGCATATATAAAATCATCTCAAAGATTCTTACCAACAGGATGCAAACTGTTATGGGGTATATTATTAATGATGCCCAATGTGCTTTTGTTAAAGGCAGGTCAATATCCAGCAATGTCCTTCTTGCCCATGAACTTGTAAAGAACTATGGTAGGAGACATATATCACCAAGGATCATGATTAATATTGATATCAGGAAAGCATTTGACACTATCAGTTGGAAATTTTTATCTGAAATGCTTGTAGGTCTGGGCTTCCCCACTGTGATGATCAGATGGATAATGTCATGTATCTCTTCACCTAAATACTCTATATCCTTGAATGGTTCACTCCATGGTTTTTTTAAAGGTGAAAGAGGGTTGAGACAAGGTGACCCTCTCTCCCCTTATTTGTTTATACTGGGTATGGAGTATCTATCTAGAAGCTTGGATTTGTTGAAACATGATAAGAAATTCAAGTACCATCCTAAATGTGCTAAGCTGAAAATTTCTCACCTCATCTTTGCTGATGACTTGCTGTTATTTAGCAAAGGAGACTTATATTCTGTGCAGCAGATAAACCAGAAAATTTCTCACTTCAGTGCTGTTACAGGACTTGATGCTAATCCTAGTAAGAGCTCAATTTTCTATGGTGGTGTAAATAATATAGTTAAAGCTTCTATTCAGAGCTGCCTTGGTTATTCTGAAGGTAGTCTGCCAATTAGATATCTGGGGGTTCCACTAGTGTGCAAGAGACTGTCTTTTGAAGATTGTAATCCATTATTCAGCAAGATAACTAGCTAATTTCAAAATTGGCTGTCACACAGGCATTTATCCTATGCGGGGAGGCTTCAGATCATCAAAAGTGTCATCTTAGGAATCCAATTATATTGGATGTCAAGCTACATTCTACCAACTAAAGTTCTTCAAAGAATTGACATGATGTGCAGAAATTTTCTCTGGGGTAAAACAGATAATTCTTTCAAGCATCCTCTTGTATCATGGGACATAGTTTGTAGAGAGAAAGCTCAGGGTGGTTTAGGGATATTCTCAGCAGTCACATGGAACATTGCTTCCGCTCTAAAAAATCTTTGGTATATTCATTCTAACAAAGAGCTTCTTTGGATCAAGTGGCTTCATGAAACATATCTGAAAAATAGAGATATATGGCAAGTTGAAATTAAAGTTGGGGATTCATGGATGTGGAAGCAGCTCTTGAAAATCCGTGATAAAGTTTTGATTTTCTGTGGTGGTGTATCAAACATGAAGCAGCTGATTAGTTCCTGTCATACTAATTCAAATCTGAAGCTATCAGCCCTATATTATGCCCTGTATCCAGCAACAGATAAGGTTCTATGGCGTGATACAGTTTGGGAATGTCTGAGCTTTCCAAAACATGCTTTTATTCTTTGGTTAGCTGCTCATGATAGACTTCTCACTCAGGATAAACTTCTGAAAAGGGGGATTATCAATATCAATCAATGCAAATTATGCTCTGGTGCAGTTCTTGAATGTAGGAATCATTTGTTCTTCGATTGCAGCTTTTCAAGAGATGTTTGGAATGGAATTATGGATTGGATTCATTTTAAATGGAGGTCTTGTGACTGGTGTATACTTTTAAACTGGTATAACACTAGGTTGAAGGGAAATGGACTTAAGCATAAGGTGAAGAGGATGGTATTGGCAGCGACTGTTTATAGTGTATGGAGAGAAAGAAATGCAAGGATTTTTGGCCAAATCAGTAAGAGTGTTGAGCAATTGATCAGAGACATAAAAATTGATGTTCTGTCAATTATTCTCAACAGTGATCATTCGGAAGATTTTAAACTCCTGAAGCAAGTTTTGTAACCTGTAAATAGATAGGTTCTTTGTTCAATATATACAATATATTTACATATAATATATGTATATATAATATATATAATATATGTATATATAATATATAATTACATAATAATTTGTAAGTATATACTAATACATAATTATATAAAAGATAATAAATTTAAACTAATTTTTAGCATTTTTTATAAAAAAAAGAAAAGAAAACAATTGAAAAAAATCCGGGACGACCCGAAGCCCGGCCCGGTTAGGCCCGGGCCCGGTTAGGCCCGGGCCCGGGCCCGGACCCGGCCCGGGGTACCCGGGTCCGGGCTCCGGTTTTGCCCGGCCCGGGCCCGGATTTTCGGGCCGGGCCGGCCCGGATGGACAGGCCTAGTTTAAACCAAAGACATTGTCTATCTATCTCTTTCTATAGTTAATGATCTTTGAATTTTGGAGATCCTACTGCTTTTTAATCGTTAGCCTTCCAGTCAAGCTACAAACCATATATTAAAGGTACCATCAGAATATTTCCACTTGATATCACATGGCCAATTTATAGGTACTCCATTAAACAAAATTATAATGAGGAGGGGTTTTAAGAGTAATAGTAACTAACAGATAGTGGATGCTCTAACTTATAAAAAAAAAAGATCATTCGATCTCCTCATCTACCAAACCGCTGTTCTCTTTTTCCATTTGAAAACCGTACCTTACTTTTAGTTAAACCACACTCTAAAGTTTATTATTTCCCCAATGATCCCGCATTAATTTTATAAGCATTCCCAATCTGAAGCGAATATAATATACTTACAAAACTCCATGTTCACGTCAAGAACATTGAGCAGGCAAGTCATCACTTTCTCCATATTTTTTGACTTTTTATATCACCGTGTTATCTACCTATAAGGAATTAGGTACAACCATGAAATACTAGAAAATTAAGTAACGATTCAATTTGAATGAAGAGTTGTTTCAAACATGAATTTAAAGGTTACAACCATCTTTGGTATTAGTATTATTATTTTTGTCAATCAACAACTTGCGTTATTTTTCTGTCTTCACAGGTTACATTATTTTTCCCTGTAAAACGCCTAAGAGAAATAAAATAGTATTGAGTACTAAATGCATAGAGATAAATAAACTATTCTAGAATGTTTTAAATATGATATGAACTCGTACATCAGACAAATTTCCATTAAAAAAATTACACAAGACAAATAATAAACTTATCCAAAATTTTGAAAAGCAATTCCATAAAATTAGGTTCGGCATTGTTGAGGTTTTTCTTTATTTTTTCAAACGAAAAAAAAGGCATGT
This sequence comes from Asparagus officinalis, assembly GCF_001876935.1. Taxonomy (NCBI): domain Eukaryota; kingdom Viridiplantae; phylum Streptophyta; class Magnoliopsida; order Asparagales; family Asparagaceae; genus Asparagus; species Asparagus officinalis. Next base: position 84,239,305 of record NC_033800.1, read on the forward strand.
GAGTCCAGGACGTCGAATAACCTGATATCGCCTATTTTAGTAGTGTTCTGTTCAAAAAATATCTCCATAATGTTCTTCTCTCACTATTTTCCATGATAAAAGAGAGGGAACAAAAACCCAACGTTTAGATGATGGAACTAGTACATAAGACTAGACCAAACGTAAATAATTCACAACTTAGAAATATCATCTCCATAAAATTGGGTATATCAACATTGCCAAGGCTTTTCTTTTCGGTTCAAGCTTGAGTAGGATCTGTAATAATCTAATCCATCCATAAATTGTAAAGTAGCATTTCGTGCCAAATATAACTTCACAATTTACTCATCTAGGCTATGTTCCATAACAAAAGAGGAGAATAAAATGTTCAAATAGAAATTTCCCCCCTTGCATCGCCATTTATCAAGAGTAGCATACTAAAAACAAGTTCTGCTCCTATACGCTACACCTTCCTACCTTCGCATAACCTATGCTTCAATGGCCACCTCTGGCAGCTGCCGATCACCAGAGCTCTGCACGCACTTCTGACACGTATCGAAAACCGACAACGTGATCTGACGACACGAAGGGCACGTGGAGTGGGACCCAAGCCACTTGTCGATGCACGCAACATGATATCCATGTCCACATTGAGGAAGTACCCTAATCTCCTCACCCTCCTCCAACTGAGACAAGCAAATTGCACACTCCTCAAGCTTGTAATCCATAGCTGAGGCCGAGGCTTGACTAAAAATGAGCTTAGGAAGAGAGTTGAGAGCCCTCTTGTCAAGGCCTCTGCTTGTGGGAGAAGGGTGGAGCCAACGTCGGATGCAGTCAGAGAGGATGAAGGCGAAGAATATGAGACCAGAGAGGGAGAAGGCGATAATTATGGAGATCTCTGTGACTTTTGGGGGGCTTGTTAAAGGTGAAGGCATTGGTTCATTTGATGGAGACCAGGGGAAGTTTGGGACTATATAGTGGATATAGTTGAGAAGGCAGAGTCATTGCAGCTCTTGACTACTTATCTTTTGTGAGCTGGCACATAGTTCTTTTTAAGAAAGTATCAAGATGGAGATATGGGTAGAAAGAGCAAAAATAGAATTACATGATCAGGGGGAAAGAAAAAGATAGAATAATGTAGAATGAAAACTGTTTGATGTAATATTATAAAATTGTAAAGGAGATTTTTCTTAAAATAGGTCACTTTTGCTAAAATATTTAGCAAAACAGAACGTTTTACTAAATATTTAGCAAAATCGATCTCTTTTTGGCCAGCTCATCAAAGCTGTCCAAAAAGAGGTCGGTTTCACTGAATCTATGTTTCGAAACACACGGGACTACTAGTCCAGTGTGTTTAGTGACCGCTAATCAGCCACAAAACAAGACTCAGAAAACGCACGAGACTAGTAGTCCCGTGGGTTTTCTGAATAGTTTTCAGAAAATGCACGAGATTACTAGTCCCGTGTGTTAGATAGAGACTTTGTCTCTAGCGACCACAAATCCACGAGACTAGTAGTCTCGTGGATTTGTATGGTCTACTTAAGTCCCAGTTGTGCTAAAAAATTAGGGCATATCTCATCTCTCTCCTGATTTCTCTCTCTCTCTTCACCAATCCATTGATTCTCTCCCAAATCACCTCTTTCTCCCTCAATTTTCTCTCCAAATCCATTCTATCCAAATGCAAATTGAGATCTTTCCCAAAGTTCACTCCGACATTGTTGATCTCCGACGCCATCTAGCCTCTCCGACGCCGATGAATTTCAGAACTTCATCAATGTATAATTTTCTTATTTTTTATAATTTCATCTCTATTATTTAGTTAAAATTGTAGTTTGAAAATAACTATATATTTATAATAATTTTATTAATTATGATAAACCATAGGATTTGTCAAATTTTGATAGATTAAAATTGATATAGAGGATCTTTCAACTACAGCTTAACTAGTAGCTAGAAATAAGATATATAACATTTAACTTTTAAATAATATAAATAATTTGCATATGATGAATGTTAATATTTCAGTTCGAATGGCGAATGCCAGTTATTTGCTTATTCAATGGGAAACTGAGTGTTGGAATGAATAATATGCCTATATATGAGGGATGATCTAAAAAAATATTCATGTTATTTAGAAATTGCAACTTCGATGGAATGATAGAGCAAATATACAAAGTTACTAGAATTATTCATGCAGAGTATGTCACTAAGGTCTTTTGTAATTGTCCGATAAATGAAAAAAGAACAATTGATGTAGAGATCACTAATGATCAAGAACTGAGTGACAAGATACAACTTGCGAAAAATCAAATCTCAATCAAGTTGTTCATTGAAAATATTCCAATATACGGTGTTGCCCAAGTTTCAAATGCTCCTGGAGAGTTCTCCCGCATGCTTGACTTAGAAAATAACTTGAGCAAATCCATATCATCTCCAAGTGTCGTGCATTTAGAAAATGTCTCGTGTGGAATGACATGGACTCAACCTTCCTATTGTACACTTAGACTCTATTTGTAACTGCATATACTTGATACATTTGGATTTGTTGGTAGTATTTCGGCATATAGATATCTATATGAGCTATCTATATTTCGGCATGTTGTGAATTAATTAAATATGTTTTAATTTATGTTTATTTCTTAAAGTTTATAACTTATATAACAATTATACTATTTAGCAATGTATATGAGGTGAATTTTATATTTTATGTGCATATTTAGCAATATATATGAGGTATATATTCAAGGACAAATTTTCTTTTTAGACTTCTTTAGAAAAATATTTTAAAAAAATCAACCTCTTTTGAAAATATTCATCAATTTCGACTCAGTTTCAGTCAATTGGCTGTAATTGGGTCGAAATTAGCGAAAAATATTCAAAAACATCATGGGATTTAAAATCCCATGAAATTTAAGCCATTTATTAGCAACGTCGTTAAGGAGGTCAAATCTTCACGGGATTTGAAATCCCATTAAATCTCGTAAAGTTGCAAGCTAACCTCCAGAGAGTCTAGCTCTCTAGCGAGGTGGCCTGTAACTCCCCGAGATTTGAAATCCCGTGGAGTTGCAGGTTTGCCCCAAACATGCACAGAATTGGTGCATGTTTCTCATATACGTACCTGAAATTTGACAACAATATACATAAAAATCTCCGCCTCATTCATAATAATATACACGAAATTTCCGCCTCATTCACAACAATATACATGAAATTTACGCCTCATTCACAACAATAAACATCAAAATCCAACCATAAATATGAAATTTGTGGATACATACTGAATTACAACAATATTCATAAAAATCAACCATGAATCAAACAATACGCAAGAAAATCACATATACAAACAATAATTGATCCACAAAAGTAACAAACTTGAACAATCTAACCATATACATTCTTGAAATTCATAATCATATTGTAAAATTTCACATACATCCTAAAAGTCCTCTCCTTCCTCTTCCTCTCTTAGCCCTTCCCCTCACTCCCCCCCTCCCCCATCCTTGCCCCCTCTGTCCATGCTGATGAGCATCGATGATATGAGTATCTGGTTGTGTATGAGGTTGAGAAGTGCAGGCTCCATCAACATGCGACGTGCTATGAGAAGTGTCAGCTCCATCGTCACGCGCCGTCCTTTGACATGTCCTACGTCTTCGTGTGTATACTTGACCAAATTGGTGTGACATGTACTAACGTCCTTCAAACTCGTCGACATGATTTTTATGAAACACGTTTGCTATTTTTTGTCTGATCCTATTGAAGATCCCTAACACCGTCGGATCTTGAATGTCATTGATATGCTCATTTATATCATCCTCAATCTCATCAAAAGCATTGATCTGCGATTTAATCAATATATACACAACTAAGCAAATAACATCTTGATAAAAAATATCGTTTTAATTTAGTTTAAAAACTTACATAATCTCTCTCGATAATGGCACTAGGGACGTAACTATCTATCAGTGGGCGTTGTACATATCCAGCTACTGGATGTGGGTCGCGTCCTATCTTTCTGCATGTGATATTCTAATACCAACACATATACACGATATAACCATTAGATATAATTCTCTCATTCTGTATGAAATTCCACCTATTATTCCATCTGTCTATGTAGGTCGCACGGAATATGGCCTAGTTTGTACGATGCGATGTCATCTGTTGCCTACGATCGATTTGCTCAACAGGATCCGGCACATGCTGAGAGAGAAAAATTACCGTAACACACGATCTGGGACATGCATCTCTACAATCTCCTAACATATCAATGTGACTCTGGCTCTTCACAAAGCAGCGCTATCTCTATAGATAGTTGCAACAATATGCTTATCGAGAACTGGCGGATAAAAGGGCATCTACTTCAACTGAAATTTAAAAAAAAAACTTTTATCATTATCTACAGAAAAATTAAAATATTCATAATGAATTGAGTTTTATTTGGTGTTGGAGTCCATCAAGCTCATTTTGGTAAAACTCTATATGTCTAGTCGCTGTTTTGTATTTAGAATGTCTCACATTATACCTATTTAGCATAAATAATATATGAGAACAAATTCAATATGAATAATATTTTTGCATAATTATACTTGCATCCCAAAGGAAACTGGCCCTATAGATCGCGATGCACATGCAAAGTAGGTCGTCCAATATAAATACGTTCCCATGACCAAACCTGCATTAATTTCATGCATCCCTTGAATTCTTTATTCTGCATCAAGGAGACACTGCCTAGTTCTCTATAAAGGTATTCCAAGACCGCACTACCCCTTGATAGAGTGTCGTATACATCAAAATCCTCAACTAGTGGCAGCCATCGTGCATGTACAAGATTTTTGCTCGCATCAAGAAATAACATACACCCTATCATGTGCAACATATAAGCACAAACGTAATACTGAATTGTCTCATCCGTGGCATAAACTAGTATCTAGTATATCTCCCATAAATGTCGATCGAACCCACGATAGCTTCATCGCACCACTCCTCAAATCGGGAACCTGCCCAAGAAGCCTCTTACATACTTCGGCTCAATTAAGGTCATCGGTGCCCGTAACAACCGGGCCATAGATGTGAAGCCCAAGTATGATAGCTACGTCCTGAAGTGTAATGGTACACTCCCCTATATGCATATGAAAGGTGTTGGTCTCTAGTCTCCACCTCTTAATCGGTACACCGATAAGGACCCAATCAAGCCTAATATATCTCACCAATGAACACTCCTAAAACCTGGCCTGAGCTACCAACTTTAGTACTCGATCATCCTCTATCTCCCAGCTCGAGTGACTCTGGGAATGGTCAACTATGCTGATTTCTTACGGGCTGCACATTAATCAAAATTGATAAAATTTATTGAGAAAAATTAAAACTAGCGCCAAAAATGAGGAATATATATACAATATTTTTTTACCTGTCTCAAGGCAATCGTGTGTGAATGATGATTTGCTGAAGGTATAATACGTCGGGCTGCATTGGTCCCGGATCCATAATCGATATCTCTGATATTAAAATACATTATGTTAGATTTTTTAGTTGAATGACTTAATCATATGTATTTTGATGACCAAAATTAAGTAAAGAATACATCTAGCATAGAAAAAATAAGAATAGAACATGTATTGTAGGCATCTAAAAATGCCTATAGGTATCCACACATAGCTCGAGACGGAGAGAAGATGACGAACGTCGTTATCCGAGTCTAAGAGGATTATATGTCGCTAACAAGTGCATGAACCGAAATGACGAACCAACTATGTCTCGTGCGCTCACCGGCCACCTCCAAGTGACTGAACACGCTTGTCAGTCAGCTCGCGCACGTCAGTCAGCTCCAAGTGCCCGCCGCGCTTGTCGGTCAGCTCCAATTGCCATAAAGAATCTAACGAGCGCATTAGCGAAGCGTACTAGTCAACACGACAACCAAATACATGAAACAGCGAAAAATACAAGTCCGGGGAAGTCGGGAAACACCAAAAAGCTAAAAAAAGCTCGGAACTCGCATGGCACACATATTACCCAAGAGTGACCCGCGACCACGTGGGTCACCGCGTGGTGACCCGAGGCCGCGCGGGTCTGTTTGTGTCGAAAATTAATGTATTCATTGCGGTATTCATTACAACTTTAGTCGTTACAATAAAAACAAAAATATTGTCTTTTTATAAGACTTTTACACAATGAAAACAAAAAATTTACAACTCTCGTCAAAACAAACGCAGAGATCGTTTATCGGTCTTCTGCTTGCGTGAGATCTTTGCCTGTGCCGGGGTTTATCCGTGGACCGCCTTAGATCTGGATCCGGTTGATGAAAAATTCGGCAGAACTTCGCCTTCGTCGAGGAAGTATTTGATTTGAAGCGCTGAGATCGACCAAGCAAAATCAGGGCTCTTCTCGAGATTAAGACCAAGCCTAATCTCAACGGACGGACGGGAACGGGCGTCAGATCTCTCGAACTCTCCTTCTTTATACCGAAGAACTCGCCAAGATCTGTCAACCCTCGCTGAAATTCGTGCTCCTTTGACTCCACAATCCGGCAGCACCTTCTCGTCTTGATAATCAATCGCCCTCGCTGAAAGGAGGCCCTATGCTTGTATTTATAGGGCTTCGGAAGCGGTTATTTGGATGAGAACAAGTGATTTGGCCTTATCTTCAGTTGACAATAGCCTAACCATGTTTGGTGATGATATCTAGGTAGTTGGGAACCTTTGGAACTGAAAAGATCTTGAGAGAACCATTAAAACCGTCGAAATACACATCAGGAGGTCAAAACAGCGCGACAGACTGGTCTGACCCGCGCGGGCGCGGGTCGGACTTGGCCGACCCGCGCGGGCGCGGGTCGACGCGGTCCGACCCGTGCGGACGCGGTGTTTCGAATCTTTGCTGAGTTCAGGTGTTTTCTGGTCTTTCCGGGACTTGTATTTTCTACCGCTTTGCGTAATTGATCGTCTTGTTGACTTGTACGCTTCGTTGTGGAATTGACCGTCGAATGCGTGTTGATTGACACACACGTGTTGATTGACGTACGCATGTTGATTGACGTGTGCGATCCACTTGGCGTTTTCCATTGTGGTGGTTCGTTGTCGTGTCATCAACAGTTTGCCGATTCGCTTTATGCGCTTGTCGGCGTCAGATAATCCTCTTAGACTCGGATAACGATGTTTGTCGTCTTCTCTCTGTCTCGAGCTGTGTGCGGACACTTATAGGCATTTTTAGACGCCTACAGATACCCCCTCCAAAGTATTCTAGACTAATTCTTTTATTGAGGAGTCTGGAATGCTTTGGATAAGATAGGCCATCTCCTCAATTTCGTAGAGTGATCTTGAACTATCTCAATTCTTAACTTCTTCAGTCTTCAATCTATTCATTGTTTCGTCGAATAGGTGAAGTTCTTCCGGCGCTGCGTTTATCGTCTGACCGCTGTCGAAATCTTGAACTGAGATTGGTGTGTAACTTTCTGAACTTAGCTCGTACCATTGAGTTGACTTTGAACTGATCCTCTCCGGGAGTCATCTTTTGCCTTATTTTGGCGAGATTGCTGATGCGCTGACCAGCATCGACTTTCACTATAACGCGTTGTCTGGCGTTGACTTTAGTTGTAACGCGTTGACCGGCGTTAACACAGTTTATACTCGTACGTTTGCTGGAGTCTACACAGTTTAAGCTCTTAAGGCATTGGAGCGTGGCGGTCCCGAATGTTGGGCTGCAGGACCAACTATTACAGCTGATTCATCTGCACGTGTGGATCTTATCCTGAAGTTTGTTGGATGTTCAAGTCATGAGACCAACTAATGAAGCTGATACGTCAATGACTCGCATTTATAGAATTTTTGGCAAATTCTCAGCCATCAACGGGTTTGATAAGCCTTTACCGACTACCGTTTGAGTCGTGCTAGCATGCGGATTGTTTAAGTCCGTTCCGCATATAACGTTATGCTAAAAGAGTTAACTCTTTTAGTGCTATGATATTGAATACGTAGACTTCGTCTTTCTCCTGTGAAAAGACTAAACAGCAACGTGTATCAGACGTAGACTTTAAGGTTTTTGGCAAACCCTCAGCCTTCAACGGATTTGGCGTGCCTTTACCGATTACCGTTTGAATCGGGCTTGCATGCGGATTGTTTAAGTCCGTTCCGCACGTGACGTTGTGCTAAAGGAATGAACTCCCTTAGACTTGATGCTACGATATTGAATACGTAGGCTTCACCATTGTTACGGGAATAGGCTACCCGGCAACGTGTGTTAGACGCTGACCTATCCCTACTTAGGCTTCGGGATAAAAGTCCCCAGATTGGAATTCTGGTGTCTTCTTTAATCGGTGAAAGACTAAACCGGCAACGCGAGTTAGGCGTTGACTTATCCCTACTTAGGGTTCGGGATAAAATTCCTCGCGCGTGTGAGGCGCGGATTTTGGCGTTATTAATAACAACCTGCCACAATGTTGAATATGTGGTCTTGTGTCCTTTCTACGGTCAAAGACTAACCGGCAACGCATGTTAGGCGCTGACTTATCCCTACTTAGGCTTCGGGATAAAAGTCCCCAGATTCGGATTCTGGTGTCTTTTTCAAACGGTGAAAGACTAAACCGGCAACACGTGTTAGGCATTGACTTATCCCTACTTAGGCTTCGGGATAAAATACCCCAGACTGGATTCTGGTGTCTTTTTTAATTGGTAAAAGACTAAACTGGCAACGCGAGTTAGACGTTGACTTATCCCTACTTAGGGTTCGGGATAAAATTCCCCGTGCGTGTGAGGCGCGGATTTTGGCGTTATTAATAACAACCTGCCACAATGTTGAATATGTGGTCTTGTGTCCTTTCTACGGTCAAAGACTAACTGGCAACGCGTGTTAGGGGCTGACTTATCCCTACTTAGGCTTCGGGATAAAAGTCCCCAGATTCGGATTCTGGTGTCTTCTTCAATCGGTGAAAGACTAAACCGACAACGCATGTTAGGCGTTGACTTATCCCTACTCAGGATTCGGGATAAAATTCCCCGTGCGTGTGAGGCGCGGATTTTGGCGTTATTAGTAACGGCCTGCCACAATGTCGAATATGTGGGCTTTTGTCCTTTTCACGGCAAAAGACTAACCGGCAACGCGTGTTAGACATTGACTTATCCCTGCTCAGGATTCGAGATAAAATTCCCCATGCATAAAAGGCATGGCTTTTTGTTGCTACGATGCTGAATACGTAGACTCGGTCGTTTTTACGGGAACGAACCACCCAGCAACGCGGGTTAAGCGTTGACTTATCCCTACTTAGGCTTCGGGATAAAATGCCCCAGACTGGATTCTGGTGTCTTTTTCAATCAGTGAAAGACTAAACCGGCAACGCGTGTTAGGCGTAGGCTTATCTCTATTTAGGAGTTGAGATAAAATTCCCCGTGCACAAAGTGCACGGATTAGAAGTTGATACATAAAAGGCATGGATTTTTGTTGCTACGATGCTGAATACGTAGACTCGGTCGTTTTTACGGGAACGAACCACCCAGCAACGCGGGTTAAGCGTTGACTTATCCCTACTTAGGCTTCGGGATAAAATGCCCCAGACTGGATTCTGGTGTCTTTTTCAATCGGTGAAAGACTAAACCGGCAATGTGTGTTAGACATAGACTTTAGGATCTTTGGCAAACCCCCAGCCTTCAACGGGTTTGATGTGCCTTTACCGATTACCGTTTGAATCGGGCTAGCATGTGAATTTTAAACCCGTCTCACATGTGACGTTGCGCTAAAAGAATTACTTCTCTTAGACTTTGTGCTATGATTTTGAATACATAGACTTCACCATTTCTCATGGGAAAATGTACCCAGCAACGTGTGTTAGGCGTTGACTTATCCCTTCTTAGGCTTCGGGATAAAATGCCCCAGACTAGATTCTGGTGTCTTTTTCAATCGGTGAAAGACTAAACCGGCAACGCGTGTTAGGCGTTGACTTATCCCTTCTCAGGATTCGGGATAAAATTCCCCGTACCTGTGAGGCACGGATTTTGGGAGTTAAAAAAGTGTTGTCTTCTCTTGGGGCAAAGACGAACCCGAAATGGGAGAGGAAGAATTTTATATTCTATCTCTCAATACTGAAGAGGAATAATTTTATATTCTATCTCCAGTTAGAAAGGAGACTCGAGGTGGGATCTCCACCCCCAGAATCCGAAAAGATAAAACTAGGAGTGGGATCTCCACTCCGAGAATCGGAAAGATTCAAGTAACCCTAACTTTTATAGGATTGGTTGCTTGATCCAAAAAGAGTTCTTCATTTATTGAAAGAAAATTCCAATTTCGACCCTACCTTTTATAGGTTTGGCTGAAAAGGAGAAGATGGAAGTCTTTCGTTTATCGAAATGGTTGACTTGACCTTAGTCCTAACTAGTTGGAGACAATCCTAACTTTTATAGGTTTTATTGCTCGAATTGAAAAAGGACCTCTCGTTCATGGAAGAAATCGAGAGGAGAATCTGGTTGTGGTCCTAACTTTTATAGGTTTGACCAAGGAAGCTGTGGAAGTGGGGGGTTTGAGACGATCTTACCTTTTATAGGCTTGATCGTTCAATTTGAAAGTGGACCTCTCATTCATGGAAGGAATCGAGAGGGGACTTTGGTTGTGGCCCTAACTATAGGAAGGTTTGACCAGGTAGACAGTGAGAGCGGGAGTATAAATCATAGTGGGGGTTTAGTGTTTATCACTCAGGACTTAACACGTCAAGCTTTGAAAATTGCCATGAACTGGCGGATAGAAATCTTAGTGGACCCACCGTCAATTGATTTGACCAGTGAGGGATTTTGTGAGGAAATGTTGATCTGTCGTCAAACACCAATAGGAGTTTTGTGAGGAAAGATTGATCCACCGAAGCAATCGAATCTCATCTCAGCGAAAGAGTGTTCGGAAATTACAATGAGAGTGTTCGGAAATCACAGTGGGGGTTTAGTGTTTATCACTTTGTTTGTAATGATCGGATTATCCCTAAGAAAATTACATATAGTATTCTTCCGGGAACTCCCCGTTACATGAATCATCCACCCCCAGCTTCTTCGCGAAACTGGGTTTATCTTTGCATTTGGTTATATGATCGGGTTATCCTTAAGAATGTTACATATAAAAATTCTCCTGGAACTTCCCGTCAAGGGTGGAAAACAGTTTAGACTCATATACCTATTGGAGTAATTGAGAAGTAGTTTATACTCGTATACTCTTTGGAGTTTCAGAAGGAGCAGTTTATACTCTTATACTTGTCGGAGTGTTCATTCGGCTCAATTGAGCGATATAACGCCGGCTTCAACCAAGGTTTGGATGCTATTTTTGAGCGCAAAGCAATCCTTGGTAGGATGAAAGATCCTCCTGTGGTACGCACAGTATTTCGGATCCGCAGTGTTGTCAGCTTCCTCCTGATTTACGACAGGTGGTAGCTTGATCTTGTTGTTTTCAAGGAGGGACTCGAAAATGGCTGGAACATCTTCATCCTTGAAGGAGTACTCTTTTTGGGGTATTGAACCCGAAGTCTTCTGCTGTCTTCGGGGTTGCTGTTGCGACGTCTGATTAGCGTCAACAGCTGCTGCAGGTGTTTTCCCTTTACTACGGGAGGCGAAGTTTGAGTTCGGAAGATTCGCCGTCAGTTGGCTCCTCTCGGCTTTCTTCCTTCGGAGGAAGCGTTCGGCCCTCTCTCCGCGCGTCTTCAACTCTTTCCAAGTGTTGGACGGTGCGACTCCCATAACTTCTAATATCTCAATAGATAGGTTGTTATGACATGTCTGGAGGATGAAGTCCTCCGTGATCGGATCTCGGCAGTTCATTGCTTTATTCCGAAAGCGCTTGACGAAGTCGTCGACTGTCTCATCATCTTCTTGTTTCTCATCGAAAAGTGTTCTGATGGATACCTCATCGTCGTCATCAAAGAAACGGCCAAGGAATGAGCTCTCCATATCGTCCCAGTTGTTAATACTTCCGGGCTTGAGACGGCGGTACCAATCGAAGGCCGGCCCGCGAAGGGTGCCAACGAATGACCGAACCATCAAGGCTTCATTAACGAAAAGAATGACTAAGTCCAAGACCAAAGCGTCTACGTAACGAAGCGATCCGACAACCCGCTGTTGCATGGGGATAGACCCAGAACTTCCAAAGGTCACAATTAAAATGGACTGACTAAGGGGATAAGTCGATATCGAGCACATTCTAAGATTCTGACGCCTCCTCGGAGTATAACGACAAAATCGTCTGACTGCGGGCTACGCGTAGGGACCATCACCCAAGACGTAGGGACCTACAGAGAATGCAGGAGAGGTTTATCATCGATGACTGAAGCGATCAGATGGGCTAATCGGCAGTCGCTTCTTTGATAATACGGTATCTAGGCTCGGGACAATCTTCACGAAGTGTTTCATGATCAAGCACCTTAGAATTTGAGCAGGGCGTGCAAAAATGGTTGAGGATGCCTTGGCGGCAAGACAGAAAGAGCATTCAGATCGAAATGGAAGTATACCCGCGGACGGATTGAGGGAAGAAGCTATGACCAACAGAATCCGACCTTTGTGCGAATCAAATTGGCTGGCATTATCCATTGCGCGTCGCATTCCACACCTGGCTAATTTTCTCATATGGGCGAAATCAGCGATTCAAATGTTAGATGAACTTTGAATCCTGATGAACCCTTCCTGTGTCGGTTGACCCAGAAACACTTGGGGGTGTGATTCACTAAAGATAACATCCTCTACGCCTGGGGGTGGTTCGGCATCTGATAGATGACAATGCCGGGCGTGGTCCGTGTTATTCTCCTTTCAAATGCGTCCGATGCCCGACGACTAGTGAAGGATGAGAATAATGAAGATAATCGAGAGCAAAATATTAATCGTCTGCCTAATGTCTACTCCGAGAGTGAAAAGGACCGGGCAATTCCTATGTCTCCTATCCAAGATGACTGGGATTCGATCCCTGTATCCGGCGGCAAGTTCAAGACTTTCTTGATTTTAATTCATGGCCGTGTGAACAAGGACGGGAAAAGGTATCACAAACAACATCAAACATCTAGATCTATCTTCAAGAGTACCAGACATTTGGGTATGATCTGCGGGCATTAGCTATGTCCTTCTTCTGCATCTTTTGTGCTTTTTGCACAAGAATTCGCGTGCGCGCAAGCGCGCGGCGCTTTTGAATTCGCTCCTCCAGAGTTGAATGGATCTTTTTGATTTGGATCCATTCATTTGCTATTGGTTTGGAGGGGAGGACATCTGTCCGCTGTTGGGGTGCTTGGCGTTGCCTAATTTTCAGATCCGCCTCGTAACGGATCCCGTCAATTGACTCCAAGGCTCTAGCGAGTTGGCACGTACAGCGTTGGCGTTGTCTTTGACGAGTTCTCTTTGATAAAATAGGCGCGCCTTCTGTACTCAACTCCTTGATTGAGGAGGAGTTCAGATCTGCAGATCCGGACTCATTGGAGGCCGGAAGGGCGTTGTAAGGTTCAGCTACCGCAACAACGGGGGCGTTGATCTTCCTTCGCTTGCGAGAGGCGGAGGATCTGGAGGAGGAGGACGACAGATATTCCTCGAACTTCAGTTGGTCGAACTCGTACTCGACCACTTCTTCAACCGGGATGCAGATCCGAGGTTACGACACGACAGCTCCGGCAGCGAAGCTGTTGGCTCCCACTGTGGTCGCAAGTTTGGACGCGGTCCAACCCGCGCAGACGCGGTGTTTCGAATCTTTGCTGAGTTCTGGTGTTTTCTGGTCTTTCCGGGACTTGTATTTTCTACCGTTTTGTGTAATTGATCGTCTTGTTGACTTGTACGCTTCGTTGCGGAATTGACCGTCGAACGCGTGTTGATTGACATACACGTGTTGATTGACGCACGCATGTTGATTGACGTGTGCGGTCCACTTGGCATTTTCCATTGTGGTGGTTCGTTATCATGTCATCAACAGTTTGTCGATTCGCTTTATGCGCTTGTCGGCGTCAGATAATCCTCTTAGACTCGGATAACGATGTTCGTCGTCTTCTCTCTGTCTCGAGCAGTGTGCGGACACCTATAGGCATTTTTAGACGCCTACAGGGTCACTGGTGACTTGCGCCGCACTGGGTCACCGCATGCGTGACCGTGTCCGGTGCGGGTCACCGGTCTGTTTCGTGCCCAGAACTGCCTGTAACCTCAAAAACGCGTTTTTCAGGTTGTTTCGATCGGTTTCTTCTATTCATGAGGTTCCTAACTGCCTAGATATCATCTACAAATGTGGTTAGGCCGTTATTGACTGAATATAAGGTGAAATCACTCATTCTTATCCAAATACCCCTAACTGAGGCCCTATAAATACAAGCCTAAGGCATTCTTTCTCGGAGGGTGAATTGATCAAGAGGATGAGGTGTTGCTGGATTGAGGAGTCAAAGGTGTTAGACCCTAGAGGGGGGGTGATTAGGGTCTTATGCTAATCTAATCCGATTAAATGCCAATTAAAAACTAATTAACAAGTTATCCTAGCAAGTATGAAATACAACAAGATATGTAAGCTAGGATAAGCAATATGAACAAATGAATATATCCTATCAATGAGATATTACAAGTATATGAGCAAGGATATATGAACTAACACAAGGGTAAAATAAACAATCTACACAAGTGATAGGGTAATATGATGAGCAATACACAAAGGCGATATAAGATATGAAAACAAGAATAAGAACGCCAATGCAATCACAAACAAAACGATATGTTTACGAGGTTCGGTCCCCACGACCTACGTCCCCGCTCCTCACCTCGAGGAGATCTCCACTATCACAACCGGGTTTTCTACGTTCACCCGAACAACGTTTACACCTCACAATACAATCACTATGTAATCACACCTCACACACTAAGTGTTGGTCCTAGCCCGTGTCCTCCTCCTCAAGTGCTCGGTTACAACCTCTCCCTAGGCACGTCAACCGACGCCACTCCTCTTGGATTCGACCCCGTCTCTCACCACACACTTCTCTCGGTGTACAAGTGTATTACAAGTGAATCCTCACAATAAGCACAATATAAATCAAATGATTTGTTCTCTAAACAAGGTGAGAACTCAATTAAGCACAACTCTTAGTCACTAATCTCACAACCCAAAATTATACTATGAATGTAAATACAATAAGCTCAAAAGGTTGTGTGTGAACAAAGAGTATCAATAAAACAATTAAACTCAATATATAAATCTAGCTTATGGAAATTAAGATCAAAACAATAAATAGCTAGAATTGAGTTTAAGGAAAACTTCTCTATAGATCAAGAGTGAGAGAGAGATGAGTTGAATGCCCAAACACCAAAGAATGATCTCCTCTTTGCTCTTGTGAAATTTGCTTCACAAACTAAACTCAAACAAACTCTAGCATTCTAGAAATTTGCGTATTTAGCTTTGTAAAATCAATTAAAAATAGTAAAACAGCTCCAAAAAATATGAAATTTTGTGGGAAGGTTATAGACATGTAGAATAACATGTTAGAGAAAGAATTTATGAAAAATAATTTCCCATTTGAGATAAATTAATATTTGAACACAGATTTACAGTTTCTAAAAAACTGCTGACATACACGATTTTGTAAAATCAATTGGGCACAGTAAATCAACTCCAAAAATTGTAAAATTTTGAGGAAAGTTTCTAAACATGTATATAAACATGTTAAAGAAAGAATTTTTTGAATACCACTTCCTATTTATGAAAACTTATCTGTTTTATAAAACATGCACGAACATGTGCACGAACAAAAGCATGATTTTGTAAATTCCATTAAACATAACAAATCAATTCCAAACTTGATGAAACTTTGCGAAATGTTTATAAACATGAAAACAAACATGTTAGAAAAATAATTTCTCAAATTTAATTTCCATTTGTGAAAAATAAAAACTCAAAACCATGCATGTATATATATAACTATATATATACATAGAAACCAAATACGTGTGTGTATATGATGTTGAGCTTAAGGTACTTAACACACATAATATAAAATCTAAACTAGATTACCCAAGCTTGATCTTGATCTTCATTGTAGCTCAACTTGGTACACATGCGGATGAAGTTTGAACTTGATCTTTAACTTTGAATTGCAAGGCTTCAACCACTATATCCGCCAACCTCCATTTGATATTTTCATTAAAGCGCTATTCCATCCATCCTCCAACTACGTTGTTTGTCTATAATACATAGGAAAACACAAATATTAGACAAACAACATTAGTGATAAATTGTTTGTTAAACATCATCAAAACAAGAAGGCCAACAATCTCCCCCTTTTTGATGATGACAAACAATTTACAAAAAAAGGATATATGCATGAAAGGAAATGGATATATAACATATAATTCACATGCATATAAATAAGGAAATGTATACTCACAATATTTCTCCCCCTTTGACAACATCAAAAAGGGGACAAAAGAATAAGAGAGCGAAAGCTCCCCCTATCAATAAGCATAGGTGAGTATAAAACATAAAAAGATATAGGGATTGCTCCCCCTATCAAAATGCCATATAGAATATATGAAATGAAGATCATGGCATACATATGTGAGTAAGCATAAATGCTAAACACAACTCACATACAAAAGATAATGAGAACATATATAAATATATCAAGATGAACATATTGTCTCATATCATAAAAGCCAATGTATAAAATAGATTTATGAAATCAAAAGAGAGAAAACATGAGAATCATGCAAAAAGAGTTTTCAAATGAAAACAAATCAACCAATGAAATCATAAATCAAAGTTTAAATCCAAAAACGATGTTTGATCAATGAAGAACTTGATCAAACCACTCATAGAATACATTATAAAGCACGAATAGATGATCCATTAGCACAAACACATAAATATCATCATATAAGTGAAAACATACAAGAATCATGAACTATGGAAAAAATCATCTTTAAAAGTATAAAACCAAATCATCATTGATTTTCAAAAATCAAGAGAGGCAACTCTATCTAGCTCTTGAGCTAGTATTAACCCATATGAACATTTTAGCATCCGGTAAACATGATTTGGGAATAAACACCCAATAAACCTGGAGGGTTATATAAATACAAACCTCTCATCAAAATCAAAACTAGGAATTATGAAAATAAAATAATTTGACCAATAAAAGGAATTGTTTTCATAAAAGTTTAAAATACATTTTTCAAAACCAAGAAAAAGGAAAATAAAAACTCTAAAATTCTTGGTTTAAAAATTAAATTTGTTTAGGTACCCAAGAACTCTTGGTACCAAAAGATTTAGGGACATGACCCCTATCAATCAAGTTCAAAGCCCTAGGGTTATGAACCCATTTGGGCGCATTTAGTGCACGGGTCCGGTCATAGCAATAATTATGTAAATGACCCATTCGATTGCAATAAGTGCAATGAAGAGGATGCATTTGGTTATGTTGACCATGTGGATGTGCACGAGGAACATTTGCAAATAAAGATGGTCTTTTAAGATTATTTTGCAAATGAGAAACATTTTGAAATAATGTTGGTCTACTTGAAATATTTTGCGATTTAGAAACTTTTCGCAAATCAAAACAAAACTTGGCTAAGTGACCAACTCTACCACAAAAATCACAATGATACACATTAGCATGCTTATGATGAACAATGGGTGCATGTGTGTGTACATGTGATGAAGAAGAAGCCTTATGAGATGCACAAGAAGAATTAATATTCTTATGTTTTTGTGCATCATAGCAAAACTTAGCTAAATGGCCTTTTCGACCACAAATGGAGCACTTATAAGTTTTACTATACATGTGTGCAAAGTGTACGGGTTTAGAAGTTGTAGTACTAAACTTTGCACCAAAGTCCATAAGTTTCTTATTATCTACAATGCATGTTTTAAGGGTTGAATCTAAAGATGATATTCGGTTTTTCACAAGATTCAATTCATCATTATGCATACAAGCATTGGAAATAGAAGTAGATGAAACATGATCATTTCTAAAAGAATTAAGCTTATTTCTAATAGTTTCTACTTCTATCATGGCATTATTATTAGCATGAGTTAAGCTAGCAATAGATGAAGACATGTTATTATTTTCCAAACTTAATAACTCATTGTTTTCTTTTAAAATAGCATTCTCTTTAACAACAATATCAAGTTTGGAAGCTAGCGACTCATGATCGGATTTTAAACTAATATGCTTGCTTTTAAGATCAATAAAATTGTTTTGCAATTTTGTATAGGCATGAGATAATCTATCATATGCACAAGCGAGTTCATTGATGGATATATCACTATCGGATTCCGAATCGCTTACCAAGTTATTCTCTTGTGGCCGAGTGCATGATGCTCCACATGAACTTGAAGAAGAATCCTCCAAAGCTTGTCGGATTGCCTCCAAGTCCCCTTGATGTGCTTCAATAAATTTTCAAAGTTTGTAAGCACTATCAAAATGAACAAATTTGTTAAAAAAGGATGAGTCAAAAGCATTAAGCAAAAATTCTAACAAACGCTTATTCATTGTAAACATTTTATTATCATGATCGCTCCACTTGGATTTCTCCAATGTGGGCACAATGTAAGCGTAATCAATAACTTCCCATAAGTCAATATTTCTAGATTGCACAAATAGTTTAAATCTAGAAGCCCATTGTGCATAGGGAAAATTAATGAATTTTGGAGCAACATTTGATATATATGTGAATATATGCAAGCAAGACAAATATAATCATAACTAGATTAGCACAAATACAATAACTTGGATCTTTAACTCAAGGCGGTTAGACCTTTAAATCAAAGAGCACCAAGCTCTGATACCAATTGTTAGACCCTAGAGGGGGGGTGATTAGGGTCTTATGCTAATCTAATCCGATTAAATGCCATTTAAAAACTAATTAACAAGTTATCCTAGCAAGTATGAAATACAACAAGATATGTAAGCTAGGATAAGCAACATGAACAAATGAATATATCCTATCAATGAGATATTACAAGTATGTGAGCAAGGATATATAAACTCAATGGTAAACAATCTAAATTAGATAGTGGGCAATATAATCAACAAGCAATATACAAAGACGATATAAGATATGAACATAAAATTAAGTGCGCCAATGCAATCACAAACAAACAATATGATTACGGAGTTCGGTCCCCACGACCTACGTCTCCGCTCCTCACCTCGAGGAGATCTCCACTATCTCAACCGGGTTTTCTACGTTCACCCGAACAACGTTTATACCTCACAATACACACTATGCAATCACACTTCACACACCAAGTGTTGGTCCTAGCCTGTATCCTCCTCCTCAAGTGCTCGGTTACAACCTCTCCCTAGGCACGTCAACCGACGCCACTCCTCTTGGATTCGACCCCGTCTCTCACCACACACTTCTCTCGGTGTACAAGTGTATTACAAGTGAATCCTCACAATTAGGCACAATATAAATCAATTGATTGTTCTCTAAACAAGATGAGAACTCAATTAAGCTCACTCTCAATGTCACAAACCCACAACCCTAAATTATACTATGTATGTAAATACAATAAGCTCAATGATTGTGTGTGTAAACAAAGAGTAAATCAAATCAAACTAAACTCAAATAAATTCTAGCTTAATAAAATGATAATCAAACATTTATATATAAATGTAAAGCTAGATTGAGTTTAGAAACACTTCTATAAAGACGACAATAGAGAGAGGGAGAAGAGTTGAATGCCCAAACACCAAAGAATGATCTCCTCAAGCTCTTGTGAAAGTTCTTCATAAACAAACTCTTGAAACAAACTTAAAAACCCTTAAACAAACTTGTAAAACTCTTTTTAAAACTATCTTAAACATCCATAAGAAACAATGAAAGTTGAGGGCTTTTTATAGCCTCTTAAACCAACCACAAACCCCCAAAAACCGAAAATATCAAAAACTAGCCGTTTCTAGCCGTTATAGGCTGAAAAGACCAAAATACCCCAAAATCCAGCATTCTGGAAATTTGCGTATTTAGCTTTGTAAAATCAATTAAAAATAGTAAAACAGCTCCAAAAAATATGAAATTTTGTGAGAAGGTTATAGACATGTAGAATAACATGTTAGAGTAGTAAAACAGCTCCAAAAAATATGAAATTTTGTGAGAAGGTTATAGACATGTAGAATAACATGTTAGAGAAATAATTTATGAAAAATAATTTCCCATTTGAGATAAATTAATGTTTGAACACAGATTTACAGTTTCTGAAAAACTGCTGACATACACGATTTTGTAAAATCAATTGGGCACAGTAAATCAACTCCAAAAATAGTAAAATTTTGAGAAAAGTTTCTAAACATGTATATAAACATGCCAAAGAAAGAATTTTTTGAATACCACTTCCTATTTATGAAAACTCATCTGTTTTATAAAACATGCACAAACATGTGCACGAACAAAAACATGATTTTGTAAATTCCATTAAACATAACAAATCAATTCCAAACTTGATGAAACTTTGCGAAATGTTTATAAACGATATTTTGAACATGTTACAAAAAGAATTTTCCAATTTGCATTTCCCAATTGTGAAATCTCATTATTTTGCAAAAGTGTTCAAAACATAAAAACCCAAAACCATGCATGTATATATATAACTATATATATACATAGAAACCAAATACGTGTGTGTATATGATATTGAGCTTAAGGTACTTAACACACATAATATAAAATCTAAACTAGATTACCCAAGCTTGATCTTGATCTTCATTGTAGCTCAACTTGGTACACATGCGGATGAAGTTTGAACTTGATCTTTAACTTTGAATTGCAAGGCTTCAACCACTATATCCGCCAACCTCCATTTGATATTTTTGTTAAAGCGCTATTCCATCCATCCTCCAACTACGTTGTTTGTCTATAATACATAGGAAAACATAAATACTAGACAAACAACATTAGTGGTAAATTGTTTGTTAAACATCATCAAAACAAGAAGGCCAACAAAAGGAGAATGAATTTACAGTGAAGGCAAGTCAGGGAACTGCGAACTTTAGCATAAAGAGGAAGACTTTCGAAGGATCTGAACCCATATTTTCCCCCGTCCGTTCCTTAAGATTAGGCACTGGATCCGCGCTAATCCTATCAAAGAGGGCACGTCAGAGGAAACGTCAATGCCTCGCGCACCAACTCACCAGTGGACGGGATCTGTTACAGGACGGATCTGAAATTCAGGGAACACCAAGCGCCCCAACAGCGAGCAAACGCCCCCTCCTCCAAATCATCTACAAGTGAATGGATCCAAGTCAAAAGGATCTGTTCAACTCTTGAGGAACGAATCCAAAAACACCGCACACTGCTTACACACGCTCGAATTCTTGTGCAAAAGGCACAAAAGATGCAGAAGAAGGACATAGCTAATAAACAACCAAGACTGCATCAAACTTGGAGGCCAAAGTACGAAACAACGGCCAAAAAGGTAAAAAATACAAGTAACACACCCTCCAAGCCGCGGGTCACTCAAATCTGACCCTCCCAGTCGCGGGTCACTCATGTCTGACCCTCCAAGCCGCGGGTCACTTAGGTCTGACCCTCCAAGCCGCGAGTCACTCATGTCTGACCCTCCAAGCCGCGGGTCACTTAGGTCTGACCCTCCAAGCCGCGAGTCACTCAAGTCTGACCCTCCCAGCTACGGGTCACCAGGGTCTGACCCGCGCCAGGGCCGAGACATGAGACACTCTGCACCCATTTTTCTGATTCCATTGAGTTCCGCCCCTTCTTTGATTGATCAAATACTTCTAGTGAAGCCTCGCGGCAGTGTAGACTTGTTCAAAAGCAAGAAGCCAATGGCGGATCGTCTGGGTCCTTTGCACAAGGATCGAGGTAAAGTTTCGATCAAAGAGCGCTTGGGTCCAGTGACTGAACCCCGAGCAACTACTCGAGCTGGGGGTCGCACACGCCCTCGCAACAAGTCAGAGCCTTTCTATAATGGGAAAACTCCTGTAACTGACCGCCTTGGACTGCAAGTTAGTATCCAAGAACCCGTTAAGGTCCCACGCTCACGAAAGCGTGGCTCCAAACGTGTGACTCTTGAGAACGCCATCAAGGCAACAAGTCCTCAGAAAGAAATGTGTTCGTCAGATGACGACATTATACTTGAGAAGTCATGGCAATACGCGATAGATTGCTTCAGTCATCATGCCGATGAGTTGTACTATCGGGCTGAGGGTACGAACAGACCTCGAAAGAGAGATTCCCTGGAGATGGACTTTCATTGTCCGTGTACTAAGATAATTAGGGCAGTGTTATCAGCATGTAGCTGCCCCAACACCGCTTCGCAGAGGGTCTCGATATATGAGAGGATCTTTTACGAAATGACTAAGTCCAAGACAAAGCGTTTCCGCAAGAAACGATCGACCGTTCAAGGTGACGAACTTCCAGAAGTCATAATTAACATGGCTGATAAAGGAAAGTTGGCTTGACCTTCTAGTTCTGACCCCCTCGTATCGCATCGTCTAACTCGGCTACGCGTAGGGACTACTAGACGTAGAGATGATCAAAGAATGCAGATGGGATTATCCTCGGATGACGAAGCATCATATGCCAACTCCACAGTCACTTCTGACAAAACGGTATCCAGTCCAGGACAATCCCGCGAAGTGTTTATGATTAACACTAATGAAGTAACCAAAATGGTTGAGGATGCTCTAGCTAAGCAGAAAGAAGCATTCAAAATCGAATTAGAAATGGCCATGATGCGGATAAAGGAAGAGCATGACCAACAGATTCGAGCTCTATCCAATTAACTTAGTGAATCCAGCCGTCGCAACATTGCTAACCAAGCAGGTAGCGATTTAGACGTGGACGAACATTTTGTTAGACCCTAGAGGGGAGTGATTAGGGTCTTATGCTAATCTAATCCCAATTAAATGCTAATTAAATTTATGTTGATCAATTTGATCTTGCAAGAAGAAATATGATATGGATATGAACAATAATGATGAATAGAATGTACGCTAAGCAAAACACAAACACACGATATGTTTACGAGGTTCGGTCACCACGACCTACGTCCCCGCTCCTCACCTCGAGGAGATATCCACTATCACAATTCGGTTTGGAAGCCGGAACTTCTACACACTCGGTTTACAAGATCACCGAAAACTCTCACACTACACAAATACTATGCAATCACACTTTACACACTAAGTGTAGGAACCTAGTCCGTGTCCTCCTCCTCAAGTGCTCGATTACAACCTCTCCCTAGGTTCGTCAACCGACGCCACTCCTATTGGATTCGACCCCGTCTCTTGCCTCACACTTCTCTCGGTGTACAAGTGTATTACAAGTGATTCTCACAAATAAAAGTTAAATACAATGATTTGTCCTCAAATAACAAGTGAGAACACAATGAAGCTCACACTCACTAAATCACACCCCACAACCCAATATATGATGTATGAAATGCTACAAGCTCAAATAGGTTGTGTGTGATAATATGAGTATAAACAATTTCTAACTTAATTAACAAACTAGCAATAAATGATGATATGAAAATCAAAAACAAATTTGCTAGAGAATAGAGTTAGGAAAACTTCTCTATGAACACAAAGAGAGGATGAAGAAGATTGATGGTGAATCCCTCAATTGGCAACGTAAGCTTCATCCTTTGTAAACAAACACCAAACCCAAACTTGAGAATAAGCAAACTTTTAAACACTTGAAAACTCTTGTTAAAAACCTCTTAGTTGATCGGAAATAGATAATGCACATGGGTATTTATAGGCTTGAAGAAACCAGCCCAAAAATCCAACCAAAACCCTTAAAAACATAAAAATAAACAAAGCTGGAAACTAGCCGTTACTGTGCCAACGGCTATATATAAGTTGACTTATCAGGTTACACAAGTCGACTTGACAGAAGGAAAATCAGATGCAGAAAGAGAGTTTATAAGTTGACTTATAGTCGACTTAGTACAAGTCGACTTACTTTTAAGAACAAGTCGACTTAATAGAGGAAAAATGCATATTTCAAGCTAGTTCATAAGTCGACTTATCAGACCTGATAAGTCGACTTATGAACATGCACAGACACTGTGCATGTCCAAAATCTGACTTTTGAAGGCTCTTTAAAAATAGTAAACAATTTCCAAAAAATGTAAAATCTTGGGAAAAGTTTATAATCATACATACAAACATGTTGGAAAAAGAATTTTTCAATTTGCATTTATAATTTGTGAAAAACACTGTATTCTGCAAAAGCACTAAAAGACGTATATATGAAAAACATGTGATTTTTATTTTTGACTCAAAACAAGATTTGAAAACTTATGAAATATTTATATGGACATAATAAAAGTTGTTTATGATGTAAATATAGTCCAAAACTTATTTTGCATAAAAACACTTATAGTTACGAAAATCACAAATATATATGTGTGTGTATGTTTGAGCTTATAGAATTAACACACATGATATAAACCTATACTAAATATACCCAAGCAATGATCTTGATCTTTTGGTACACATACGGATGAAGCTTGAACTTGATCTTTAACTTTGAATTGCATAAGCTTCACCGACATTCCGCCAACCTCCATTGGATTTCATCATTGAAGCTCTATTCCATCCATCCTCCAACTCATTATTTGTCTAGAATACCTAATAAGAAACATAAACACTAGACAAACAATATTAAGAATTGTTTGTAATCATCAAAACAATATTAGAAGATGTAGGCTCATAACATGAGACCTAACAATCTTCCCTTTTTTGATGATGACAAACAATCTACACAAAGAGTATATAAAGTATATAAGATATACAATAAAGCATAATACTCTTAAAAAATACTCACAAACCACTTGTTTCTCTCCCTTTGGCAACATCAAAAACGGGGAAACAAAAGAATAAGAGAGCGAAAGCTCCCCCTATCATAAAGCATAGGTAAGTATATAAAAAAAATTTGGAAAGCCTCCCCCTGTATAAGTGCCACATGAAAATATGAATATAAGATAAGCACACACCATACTCTAGCCACCAAAAAATAAGAGATGATATATCAAAGCACATGTAGATAGAAAACCAAACAAACATAAGTGTTTAAAACGATTCATATCGTTTAACACTTATCCTCCGAACTCAAGCTTCTTCTCCCGTGGTAAGGGGAAGGTACCTACAGCAGTTGTTGATGTTAATCAGACGTCGCAATAACAACCCCGAAGACAGTAAAAGACTTCGGATCTAAGACTCCAAAAGGAGTACTCATTCAAGAACGAAGACGTTCCAGCCATTTTCGAGTCCCTCCTTAAAAATAACAAGATCAAGCTACCACCTATCGCAGATCAGGAGGAAGCTGATAATACTGCGGATCCGAAGTACTGTGCGTACCACAGGAGGATCCTTCATCCTACCAAGGCTTTCTTCGCTCTCAAGAATAGCATCCAAACCTTGGTTAAAGCCGACGTCATAACGCTAAATTAAGCTGAATGAAGACTCCGACAGGTATAAGAGTATAAACTACTCCTTCCTACACTCCAAAGAATATATGAGTATAAACTGTTTCTCAATACTCCAACAAGTATATAAGTCTAAACTATTTCTTAATTTTAATGGGAAGTTCCTGGAAGAATATCGTATGTGATATTCTTAAGGATAACCCGACCATTCAGCTAAGTACAATGTTAGACCCAGTTTCACAAAGAAAGCTGGGGGTGGATGTAATGGGAATTTCTCGAAAGAATGCTATATGTGGTGTTCTTAGGGATAACCCGATCGTTACAAAGGGGGTGAATAAGAAACTCCCACTTGAACTCTAAATGCTTCCAAGAGTGAAACACATCCAATTGTCGGGATCAGTTTCACCAACTTCCAAGCACTCTTTTTCTGAGACGAGATTTGATCACTTTGTTGGATCAATCTTCCCTCACAAAAAACTCCCACTGTTGTTGGCGATTTACAATTTTTCACCACAAAATCCCTCACTGATCAAATTAATTGACAGTGGGTCCACTAAAATTCTTTCTGGTTTAATCCATTTCAAACTCACACTGTGTCTGTGCACTCAACACTCCCATTGTTAGAGTCAGGACATAATGCTTGGAATTTTAATCTCCTGATCATTGACAATTGTCAAACCTCTCCGTGTTAAGTATTTGTCATTTAACACCAGGAACACCCTTTGAGTGATTTGTACGAATCAACACTCCTACTGTAATTTGTACTCCCACTCTTACTGTTCATTTGGTCAAAACTTCCTATAGTTAGGACCACGACCAAAGTCCCCTCTCAATTCTTTCAATGAACGAGAGGTCCACAAATTAAGCGATCAAACCTATAAATGTTAGGATTGTCTAAAAACTGCTCACTTGGTCAAACCTTCCTATAGTTAGGGCCAAAACCAAAATCCCCTCTCGATTCCTTACATGAATGAGAGGTCCGCTTTCAAATTGAGCAATCAAACCTATAAAAGTTAAGATTGTCTCAAACCCCCACTCGGTCAAACCTTTCTACATTTAGGACCACGATCAAGTCCCCTCTCGACTCCTTCCATGAACGAGAGGTCCACTTTTAAATTGAGCGATCAAACCTATAAAAATTAGGATTGTCTCGAACCCCCACTTGGTCAAACATTCCTACAGTTAGGGCCAAAAGCGCAATTCACTCTCGATAAATAAGAAACACACCTTTAGTTTGATACTCAAACCTTCCGACAGTTAGGATTATCCGAATCTTGTCGATTCTCGGAGTGGAGATCCCACTCTTAGTTTTACCTACCTGGATTCTCGGAGTGGAGATCCTACTTTGAGTTTCCTTGGCAAATGGAGATAGAATATAAAATTCTTCCTCTTCAGCTTTGGGAGATAGAATATAAAATTCTTCCTCTCCCGCATCGGGTTCATCTTTGCCACAAGAGAAGACACCATTTTTTTCAACTCCCATAATCTGTGCCTCACACGTACGGGAAATTTTATCCTGAATCCTAAGTAGGGATAAGTTAACGCCTAACACGCGTTGCCGGTTTAGTCTTTCACCGATTGAAAAAGACACTAAAATCTGAGTCTGGAGACTTTTATCCTGAATCCTAAGTAAGAATGAGTCAGTGCCTAACACGCATTGCCAGGTAGTCTATTCTCGTAAGAAAGACGAAGTCTATGCATTCAATATCATAGTGTTAGACCCTAGAGGGGGGTGATTAGGATCTTATGCTAATCTAATCCGATTTTATGCTAATTAAAACTAATTAACAAATATATTCTTACAAGATAGATATACAAAGAGTTATGTGCAAGAATATGTAATATACACAAGGTGATATATCCTAGCAAAGAGGTATACTATATGATATATGCAAGGATATGCAAACACAAGGGTAACATAAACAAATGATATAGTGGATGAAATAAACAATGACAGAAAGGCTATAAAGATGAACAAATATAAGTATGCTAAGCCAAACTCAAACAAGCAATATGATCACGGAGTTCGGACCTTCCGTCCTACGTCTCCGCTCCCCACTCCCGGGGAGAAATCCACTATCACAACCGGGTTTTCTACGTTCACCCGAATAACGTTTACACCTCACAATGTCGGTTTTCAACGCTTACCGATCAACGTCACTCCTCACAATCGGTTTTCTAGTTCACCGAAAACTTCACAACACACTCGGTTTTCTAGCTCACCGAAAACCTTACACAACTCTCAATGTAACAAATATAAATTTGTTCTCTACAATAGATGAGAACTCAATTAAGCATAACTCAATGTTACAATCTCTCACAACCCTAATATACTATGTATGCAAATACAATAAGCTCAAGTGGGTGTGTGTAACAATGAGATTCAATAAAACTTAACTAAAAAAAACTAGCAATAAGATTGATATGAAATTCAATAGTAAAAAAGCTAGGAAATAGAGTTAAGGAAACTTCTCTATAAACACAAAGAGATGATGAAAAAATGTTGAAGATGAACTCTTCAATAGCTGATGTAAACTCCTCTTTGTAACAGCAAACCCCAAAACAAACTTAAACCAAACTAAACAAGCTTAAACCCTTGTTTAAAACATTGTTTAAAAACTTCTTTTCTTGGTTCAGAAACTGAGATCAAAGAGGGTATTTATAGCCTCTAAAACCTCAAGCCAAAAACCCCAAACAAAAAGACAGAAATAGCTCAGCCAACGGTAACAAAAATAGCCGTTGGAGAGAGTCAGACTGAGCGACGGTCGACCGAAAAAATTTGCGGTCGACCGCGATGCAGATCCCAGACTGAGAATCGAGCAGGAACTTTGTCGGTCGACCGGTGCGGTCGACCGAAGAAAATATCGAGCTCTCGGTCGACCGGTGCGGTCGACCGACAAACTCTCTACTGCTCAGATACAAATGAACAATTGAGCGGTCGACCGGTGCGGTCGACCGAAAACTGATATTACAGAAAAACAGGTTTTAGAGCTGATTTTTGAGACTTTGGAAAATTGTTAAAAATAACAAATGAAGTCCAAAAATAATAAAACTTTGGAAAATGTATATAAACATGTAAATGAACATGTTACAAAAAGAATTTTCCAAATTGCATTTCCCATTTGTGAAAAATCATCATTTTGCAAAATAGTTCAAAACACGAAAATGTAAACATGTGAATTTTGACATTTAGGCTAAACCATGTTTTGAAACTTTGCACAATGATTATATAGACTTAATAAAGTATGTATATGATTATTGTTAAGTCCAAAAACTAAGAATATAATATTTTCACAAAATTGCATATTCTATGCAATATATACTAAAACACAATAATAAATATGAAACATGTGATTTCATATTTATAAACATGAAAACTCAAAATAACACACATAATATAAATCCTAAACTAAATTACCCAAGCTTGATCTTGATCTTCATTGAGCTCAACTTGGTACACGTTGCGGATGAAGCTAAACTTGGATCTTGAACTTGAATTGTACGATGCTTCATTCCACAATTCCGCCAACCTCCTCTTGATATGATCATGTAGGCTTAATCCATCCAACCTCCAACAACGTTGTTTGTCTATAATAAATAACAAAACACAAATACTAGACAAACAACATTAGAAGTAAATTGTTTGTTAAACATCATCAAAACAAGAAGGCTAACACATAGCACTAAGAGAGTTAACTCTCTTAGCATAACGTTACATGAGAACAGATTTAAATAATCTGCACGTTAGCCCGACTCAAACGGTAGTCGGTAAAGGCACGTCAAATCCGTTTAAGGCTGAGGGTTTGCCAAAAATCCTAAGTCTACGTCTAACAGACGTCGTCGGGTAGTCTATTCCCGTGAGAAAGATGAAGTCTACGTATTCAATATCATAGCACTAATAGAGTTAACTCTCTTAGCACAATATTACATGCTGAACGGACTTAAACAATCTGCATGCTAGCCCGACTCAAACTGTAGTCGGTAAAGGCTCATCAAACCCGTTGATGGCTGAGGGTTTGCCAAAAATCCTATAAGTGTGAGAGTCATTGACGCACCAACTTCATTAATTAGTCTCGTGGCTTGAGGATCCAATAATTTTAGAATAAGAGCGCTACATGCAGATGAATCAGCTTTAACAGTTGGTCCTACAGCCCTAATATTTAGGACCGCCATGCTCCAACGCCTTAAGAGCTTAAACTGTGTAAACTCCAGTAAACGTACGAGTATAAATTATGTTAACAAAGGTCAATGTGTTACAGCAAAGGATAACGCCGGTCAATGCGCTACAGTAAAGGTCGATGCCGGTCAACGCATTAGTAATTTTGCCAAAATAAGGCAAAGGATGATTCCAGGGAGTTTAATCGCATTCAGATATGAATTTTTAACGAAGATGATCAGTTCAAAGTCAACTCAATGACATGAGCTAAATTCAAAAACTTACACATTAACTTCAGTTCAAGATTTCAACAACGGTCAGACGATAAACGCAACGCCAGAAGAACTTCATCTATTCGACAAAACACTGAATAGACTGAAGGCTGAAGAAGTCAAGGATTGAAATAGTTCACAGATCACACTACGAGAGTGAGGAAAGAGCCTATCTTATCCAAAGCATTCTAGACTCTTCTATAAAAGAATGAGTCTGAAATACTTTGGAGGGGGTATCTGTAGGCGTCTAAAAATGCCTATAGGTGTCCGCACACAGCTCGAGACGGAGAGAAGATGATGAACGCTATTATCCGAGTCTAAGAGGATTATCTGACGCTGACAAGTGCATGAACCGAAATGGCGAACCAATTGTGTCTCGTGCGCTCACCGGCCACCTCTAATTAGCCGTCACACCTGTCGGTCAGCTTGCACGCGTCAGTCAGCTCCAAGTGACTGAACACGCTCGTCAGTCAGCTCGCGCACATCGGTCAGCTCCAAATGCCCGCCGTGCTTGTCGGTTAGCTCCAACTACCATAAAGAAGCTAATGAGCGCATTAGCGAAGCGTACAAGTCAACATGACGACCAAATACACGAAACGGCGGAAAATACAAGTCCGGGGAAGTCGGGAAACACCAAAAAGCTTAAAAAGCTCAGAACTCACATGGTGCACAAATCACCCAAGAGTGACCCGCGGCCGTCGGATCACCGAGTGTACCTCTTGTGCGGGGTCACTCATGGTCCTCCATCTCGCTGCTCCTATATATCTCTTGTAACTCTAAAACGCCATTTTCAGACTGTTTCTTATCGTTATCTTCTTTTCCACGAGGTTCCTTAAACTACCTAGATATTATCGTTAATATATATGCTGTGTGGTTAGGACGTTATGACTGAATATAATATCCAAATCACTCATTCTTATCCAAATACTGCCGTCTAACCCCGAGGCCCTATAAATACACAGTTCTAAGTGCCTTGCTTTTCGGGGGGGGGGGGTCGGGGCTGATTCTGGGGAGGGGGCGTGGTAAAATTGATCAGAGGACGAGGTGCTGCTAGATTGAGGAGTCGAAGGAGCACGAATTTACAGCGAAGGCAAGTCAGATCCCGGCGAGCATAAAGAGGAAGGCTTTCGAAGGATCTGAACTCGTATTTCCCCCCTTCCGTTCCTTGAAATTAGGCTTGTTCTTAATCTCGAGAAGAGCTACTGATTTCGCTTCGTCGATTGCAATGCTTCAAGCAAATACTTCCTTTGTGAAGTAAGGGCTCTGTTAATTTTCTGATAACCGGATCTGATCTGCGACGGTTCATGGATATTAACATCCCCGGCACATGCAAAGATCCCACGCAAACAACAGGCGATAAACATCTGTTGTGTGTTGTTTAAGAAAGTTGTATTTTTTATTTTCATTGTGTAAGGAGATCTTATAAAAATATCAATTTTTATTCGAGTTTATTGTAACGATTAAAGTTGTAATAGATTCAAGGCAATGAAATCAACTTTTGACCCAAACATGCATAACCATTGTCACATATTCAAGATTCAAAATAAAATGTTATATATTACAAAAATGATTGTCACTGATTCAAGATTAAAAATAAAAGATTATATATTACAAAAACCATAAGCGATATATTCCATATAACTGTTCTGGATAATCAACGCATAAGCCTAGTTGGACAACTGATTTTGTTGCGGCCCAGTTGATCGCACCTACTACACTTATTTTTTCCTCCTGATTCCTTCTCGATCGTCATCTATATTATTTCTAATTCGTACGGAACGAGGCCAACCAGCTGATCTTTTATACACAAGAGGTAATATCTGTGGCCTGCCTTGTGTCCAATGTCGACTATCATATGGTGGAACACTCTTTGTACGTTTATTGATAGTTATAAGTTGAATACCAATCTGCGAGGAATGTATAATGTGAATTCCTTACACCACCCTATAAATCCGAGCAAGCCACGACAACATAGGAACAATGAAGTCATTGTAATCACAGTATATTGCAAGTGCATGTACAAGTTTAATCGACTAGCATATTAACTTTGTAAGAGCGATTTTATCTATGTGATATTCCCTCAATAACCTCCCATTCATTAAACTATATCTAACGACATGAAATGAATGAGCCTGCACAATTTGATCCATTAATATGCCTTCAACCTTCGGCACCAGCTTTGATGGGATATTTACACTAAGTGTGTGTCGTCTGAGGAACAATTTATTAAGTCTGTAAAATATTTTTGCAACTAATGACTGTATTGGCATACCACTTGTTCCCCTAAGCACATCATTGAAACTCTCAGAAGTGTTAGTGGTCATCATACAAAACCATTTCCCGTCATCTTCACATAAAGCCTACCTATCAACATTGTCTGGACCCAAACTAGTCTCGATCCAATCATGTGCAGCTCGTGAAATAAACTTAATTATCTCCTGTAGTTGCTCATAAACTAATTTTTCCGTTGCACATCCAGCTTGCCAAAGAAGATCTTGAAGCTGCACTTGTCCATGCTTCCTCTTGAAGTTGTCCCTAATATGTCACGAGCAATAGCGATGTTGATGTGGCGACGAAAAATGTCGTTGGAGTGATATTGGAATTCCTTTCATCCTATCAGATATGAATATAATCGACCGCATTCACACACTAGGAATATGGCATTCACACACTAGGAATATTATATCTAATACATGCAAAAAAACATGCACAACTGTGTTTTCAACATCAACCACTACAAAGGCCAAAGGAAATAAATCGTCATCTGCGTCTACTCAGGTTACAACAAGCAAAACGCCTTTATATTTACAATATAAGTGGGTGTCGTCAATGCTAAGAAGTGGACAGCAATATCTTAATCCCTCAATGCAATGCCCAAATGCCTAAAATACCCCTATAAATTGTCTATCTCCGCCATCATCAGGGTCTGATGATACTTCATACACTATCCTTGGATTTTCTTTTTTGAGTGCTTCAAGATAATGTGGTAAGATCTCATAAGATTTGTCTCAATCTCTGAATATTTTTATCATCGCCTTCCTCCGAGCATTTCAACATTTGTTGTATGATACATCTAAGTTGGTCGCTTTATGCACTAAAATACGAATATCCTTTGGCCTTAGATCAAGATCTTCTCTTAGTTTAGGCATAATCAATCGATATATGAAAGAGGCGGGTGCGTGTTTATGATTCATCGCCAATCGAGGATTGCTATATATGTGAAGTCTGTTATAGTGTGTTATTTTAAACTGCACGCCTACTCTTACACCCAAGCGTGAATTAAGCATCTAAGGACATTTTGCATTGACATCGTGGTGCCCACCACTATCTTCTTCCTCACCATCTTTGCGGAAAAAATAAACTATATTATAGCTTGTTGTATTGCTTTTTGTCTGCCTAAACTTGATATTTTTGGACGACCCACAAACGAAGCGCGTGAATCAATTTCTTATTGCTTTCAAATAGATTGCCATTTCTGAATGAGAAGTCCTCTCCTTGTGTATCATCATCTACATTAGTACCGATAAAAATACTTTCCATCGTGGAGTTATCAATCCATTCTTCTCTATGAAGTTCATCGGGCGACGGATCCTTTAACACGACATACTCATTGTTAGAGTAACATTGGTCAATATATTGGTTGTCCCCTTCATCATGATCTATCAAAAATGCCATGATATTGATTTGTAAGCCATCCTCTTCGTCATCTTCCTCGGATTCGACACTTGCATTATCATCTTCTATCGTCACTCCTGTGGAAGGCGTTATATTTTGATAGGGAGCGCTATCATCGAAGACATTTGAAGTGATAATAAGTGAAGGACCGCTCAAGTATTGTGATTGTGTCCATCCTATATATTGTTACGGGGATAAAAAACCGGCGGAGTCAACTTTAAAGTCCTCTAACATGCGAGAGTATACTCCATCGTGATTCACCAATTTGCCCAAATTTCTGTGATACTTTTTAATAAATAATTCCACCGAACACTTCTCGTCATGCTGTATTCCAATAAGACTCATATTGTAGTCACTTGAGATTTGAATATCGCTTGTTTTGTTTCTTGTAACAGGATAATTACAAATAACGTTGAGGTGATACTCACATGGATTGGTTAATGTAAGTTTGTGTAAGTCATTAATCAATTCATCGAAAGTACATGATTTTGATATAAACAATGACTTCGTCACACCTCCTTCATATACAGACATATTATTCTCGAGATAGGTAATCCTTCCATCATATGACCAAAGAATTACGATTCTATCGTTCACCGTTACATTTGAAGAGTAAAAAAAATTCCAATATCAATATTACACGAAAAACACAAAAAATATTATTTACCATTAAATCCTCTAATATCAATTTTAGATATCCATAATTTTAACCAAATGTCAAACCTTTATAATACACTAACTTTTATAATTTTTGATAATTTCCCCTCTAACTTCATACACAAATTTCTTTAATTTTTCTTCACAAAATTCATAAATATTTCAAAATTATTTTAAAATAAAAAATTAAACAAGTTATTTGCATGAAATAACGAGAATATGTAAAAAAATAGGAGAAAAACAAAAAATTTTAAAGATTTTACCTAAAATTTGTCGATGCATTTTCGGTAAACTCCGACGGTGATGACAGCGGGATCGACGATCGCTGGTGGACAATGCGGCAGCGACAGGGATGACGGCGGAAGCAGGGGGTGGTGGTATAAAGATCTAGGGTTTGGTAGTAAAGAAGCTAAGAGAGGGGTGGGGGGGTCGCGGTCGAGTGAACATGATTTGTTATCTCGTGGGCCTTATATAAGCCCTCCCACAACTCCATGGGATTTTAAATCCCGTGGAGTTGCAAGCCACCTCGCTAGAGAGACAGACTCTCTGGAGGTTGGCCTGCAACTTCATGGGATTTTTTTACGGGATTTAAAATCCCGTGAAGATTTACCCCCCTTAACGATATTGTTAATACATGGCTTAAACTTCACAGGATTTTAAATCTCGTGAAGTTTTTAAACTTTTTTTCTTCAATTTCGACTCAGATTCAGCCAACTGGCTAAAACTGGGTTGAAATTGGCGAATATTTTCAAAAGAAATCGATTTTTGAAAATATGTTTTTAAAGAGGTCCAAAACGAAAATTTGTCCTATATTCAATTAGCACTACCACATATTTGCTCTAACGCAACGGTTCAAAACCGTTGCGTTAGCCATGGAACCGTCGCCCTTGAGCAAGTGCGACGGTTCTCAAACCGCCTCATATATTGCCGTTGCCCTACCTCTACCGTAACGGTTTTGAACTCTATTGCGATGGTTTTTTGAACCATTGCCCCTGCATCTAACGCAACGGTTTTAAAAGGTAAGCGGTTTTTAAGCCATTGCAACGGTTTTGATTGAGCTATTGCGACGGTTTTTAAGCTATTGCAGCGGTTTTGATTGAGCTATTACGACGGTTTTCAAGCTACTACAGCGGTTTTTTTAGATATTACAACGGTTTTAAAAGACCTAACGCAACGGTTTTAGTAGGCTAAAGCTATGGTTTTGATAGAGCTACGGCAACAGTTGGAGCTATTGCAACAGTTTTAAAAGACCTAACGCAACGGTTTTAGTAGGCTATAAGTATGGTTTTGATAAAGCTACGGCGACAGTTGGAGCTATTGCAACAGTTTTAAAAGACCTAACGCAACAGTTTGGATTGAGCTATCGCAACAGTTTGGATCGAGCTATCGCAGCGGTTTTGATCGAGCTATCGCAACGGTTTTAATCGAGCTATTGCAACTGCTCAATCGAAGCTGTTCTTGGTTTCCTACGTCAAAATAATTATAGTATTCAATTACCTGGACAATCTTTTTAAGAACATGGCCAAGTCAAATTTTAATACACAATATAAAAGTGATTATGTTGAGCATAATCAACCATAATGATAAGTGCCAACATACATCAGTATAGTATAAAAACTACAAAGTATTAAATCCACACTACCAACATTTCAACTCAGAAAATATCGTACCGAACTAACATTCAAACAATGTACATCAACATTTGATTACAAAACATGAAACTTCTTGGTCAAAGACTATATTCTCTATTTGTTTCCAAAAACTTGTTCCTCAATGTCAAATACTCACTAGGAACCTGTCAGTATCAATCTCAATCTTGGCTTTCATCATTTCTGTACCTGTGTAAATTTCCATGAATCGGCATAATTTTTGCAATGATAATAATAAAATTGGGGAAAAAAGATGTTTGAAAAGGAAGTTAAGAGAACATATTGATCCATGAGTACCAGAAGCGTGATGAAAGGAGCAAAAAATTCTCAAGACATAAAGCATACCGATTCCTCCTGCAAGAGTACTGAAATCTATCCTTACAATGGAATAAATGCTAGCGTGTCTTTCCTTACAGATTTATCCAAGCTCAATTTCGTTCATGTCTTCCTAGTCGCACCTAGAAACTACAATCTCTACTTAATATTTGTATTTCAAACTTTCAGTTACCCACATATTCTGGACAAAATTCTATTATAGTAGTTTGTATTAACAATTCCCCTAATAAAATTTATGAGTTTACAAGTACAAAGCTAATGCAATAGCATGAAATAATAAAATTGGGGAAAAAATATTGCAATTATTCAAAATAAATAGCTTAACATAAAGGAAATAACCCACCTGCATCAAAACCTTCCATTTGAGTAAAATAGGTGGCTACAGATTGCTAAGGGTCTCCATCAAACAAGCCCTTTTGCTTTTCATTCAAATGACAATTCCTGCATTGAAGTATGGGACTTTCATTAACATTTTTTGAACTACAAATAACCATTTTCTGCAAAAGATTTGACAAAAAAATATCAACAAAAATAAAATGTCATTATGGTTAAACATCATATCTACACACATGTTATGCAATCAAATATTTTGTTAACATCTTTAAACATATTTAACATTCTGATTATCGCTTAATCTTCTCCAGTTTGTTATATAAATAATCTACTACAACATTACAACTCGTGAGATACACAGTGCCTGCAGATGTCAGATTCTTTTTATCATTATGTCTTTTAATTTAGTATTTGGCTTCACAGTTTAAAAGTCTCTGCTCAGCTGCATCAGACACAAGACTATATGAGAATAGCCACACCAATATACAACTACATGGAAAATCAGTTATCAAATAAACAAGCATGCATCAACAAGATAAGCAGTTCTATTTTGATCAAATTTTCATGACGTTATAGGGAAAGACATTTCACATGCAGTTGCTTTCAAAAAATGCTATGCTTACTAGACATGTAAGAAGATGAAAGAGTGACAAATATAATAACAGGGAGAGCAGTCATATGTTATGCCTAACATGAAGGCATTTCACTGAAGTTTTCCTAAATATTGGGGAGTGGATTAGAGTTTAATTATGCAGTCATGTGCCACAGCAGCTATGTAAAGATCAAATAAGTATGGGGGCAGTAATCTTTAAATTTCGCATATAGCAGCTAATATTTATTTCTAGAAATTACTTGTTTCTTAAGTTGACTGACACTAATGAGCACAAATATACACAGTTTGGGTATAAGATGATAAAAAGGAAATTATAATTATAACCATATCTGCAAGTGCGATTAAAAAAAAATATCGCCATTTCTTAAATGTACAGAGGCATTTCTTAAAGCATATGAGAACTTGGGTTTTGTCATATCGTCAATATAAGATCATATTCTTACTCGAAAAAAAGTGGCAATCCTATTCATCCCAAGCTGTGCATCTAAGCTCAACAATCATCGATTCTTAGTTTCCCAAAGATGATGTTGACGTCAGATCAATTAAACAGAATAACTTAAAATCCGCCTGTCTGGGCTTACAATTTTGAAGTTAGCACACACAACGTGTAATTCTACCATATCTAAAACAAATAGTAGTTTATACAAACGATAATCTGATACATTCCCCTTAGGAAACTAATCCGTGGACCATAATAATGAATCCGGAAATAGCTTGCCAAATATAATTGACTAGGATCACCTTGTCAGCATCGAAAAGACTAATATCTCACTGCGAAACTTCATTAATACTAGACAACAATGTTTCATTAAAATATAATTTCTCGTTTATTGTATCTTTATGCTATTTAGAAATCCTTCTTCTTTAAGTCCAATTTGTTCCTTTTAATATACCATTAAAATGTGAAAGATATATGTTGCTATTGCGATGTTGACTTTGGTTTCTATTGTATAACATTGCGAAGAAACATTCCAGTTTAATATGAAAATTTCCTCATTATTCACCTATAATCAAATGACTTTCTAATATTATGATGACACGCCTGAATTGGTTTTCGACAGAATTAAAAGGAGAAATAGCTCATATAAATCACTGATATATTATTACTGGTAGCAAAATCAGAAATGTAGCCACGATAGAGGCAAGAAGAACACAAAGATGGAGAGGAGAAGAAGACAACGGGAAAAAAAGAAGAATAACGAAATGGGCAAAACGCAGACTCAGAAGACACTACGAAAACCAGTTCAAGAGCTAAGAAGGCTAAGAAATGTCGAAGTGTAAAAGTACTGCCTCTTCATGATCTTACGAACCTAGCAGCCTCTTCAGGAAGTTTAGTACGCTGCTTTAACCTCGTCAACAAAGCTCTGGCGACTAACTAGACGTCTAGTACTTCACTCACATTATCTGCCAAATGTCTTGAATCATACTTGTAGCTTGGGCTTCTTGTTGTCTCTTCATCTCCTCTTGTTGAGTGGCCACCACCTTCTTTGTTATTGCTTGAACAATTGACTCAGGGACTTGATCACATGGATCAATAGCTTTCTCCTTATTGCTTTGTAGCATGCTTTGAGTGATCGCCCGTCCCCGGAGACGCACACGTCCAGGATGTTCTTTTTTATTGACAAGATGCCATGCATCTACATTTTCTCCTTCAGTTTGTTCCTGAGTTAGCTCTTGAGTTAGTTGTTCCAATGTATCAATCATTTCTAGTGTTTTTTCTGGTTGTGCTTTTTTCTTCTTTTTACGAGTCTCTAGAAACACTTCTGCATCTGTAGGAGGCCGGTTCAATTCCTTTTCCTACAATGAAACAACATATCAATCATTTAGCCATTCATTGCATGTCTAAATCATAGATAAGCATCTGGTGTTACATGTTGGTGCATTCAGCTCTACATTGTAGAAAACTGAAATGTTTATTTAACATCTATGTCTTTTATGCAAGGAATAAATAAATGAAATCTAATTCATCTCTGTCAAAACAATGTCTAACTGAAATGTTTATTTAACATCTCTGTCAAAACAATGTCTAACTGAATTATGTGTTATAATCCACCTTTTCATGCATGTAGCAGATTTCTTCACGTGAAATTGTTGTATAATCTTGTCGAAGTTAAATTCACATAAAGGGGATGGCTTTGTGTTTCCTTGAGTACAATCAACATTATTAAGAGAGATTAAACTGTTACTAGTCGATGAATTGGCACTTTCTCTGACAACTGATTCCAATAATTGTTCAAAACTTGACCCAGAAAACAACTCTTTGTCTATTTCAGATTTGCAGTCTGAAACACTAGTACCCAAGTTTGAGAAGCGGCTACTGCCAATAGGTGTTATTATGTCATCCCAAGACTCTTGCCTTACTATTCGAGGGTTCATTTGAGGAGGTCAGTTTCCAATCACAACCGGTTGTAGATGAAATCTCAACTGGTTTGCTAGGTAAATCAATTGATGGACTGCAGCTGATAGCTTCACTTTGAACACTTGGAATGTTATGCTCACATGGATCAACCTGAGATCTTGTCTCGTGGTTTTTGAGTTGGAATGATGCAGATTGTTCAGGCACTGGATCTTGGGGTAAAGAGAGGAAATTATCAGGTAGCTCTGAGGCAATAGAGGATGATTTGGACGAGGATTTAGCAGGTGAAGATAATGAAATTGAGTGTCCAGAATGATATTGAAATGAGTTCATATGAGAGCTAGAATAATGTAAGTTTGCTGTCAATCCAGGCAACATTCTTTGTTCTGCTGAGGTGGCTAGTTCATTAGCCAAATTGTTTGCATTTAAGTTGGCAGTGAACTGATTGCTAGAACCATAACTAGCTGTTACAGACTGGCTTGTGACAGGAAAAGACGACATACTAGTTCTAGGTTTCTTCAGGTTAGAATTCAATCTGTGCGCACATATTATATAGGACTAGCAAATATGTCCAAAAGCTAGAGACTCCAGAGTAAAATTTTTGACGCTTTTGTGCTCAGGTGGTTTATTTGTACAAAAGCTCTCTTTCTCTAAGTATAAAAGATAACAAATTTACTCAGGGTCTATATGCCACAATAAAACTACAAGGGATCTATCTACAATTGAGTGATGGTGAGGGGTCTATCAACAAACAACCCAATGTATGTTAGGAAGTGGGTGGAGACAAACCCTTTACAGCTTAGAAACCCTGTAATAGAGGGCTTAAAAGGCCAATACACAGAGATTCATGGACAACTCAGAGATGGTTCCTTGTATCTATCTGGCTTTGTTAAAAAATAAATGCTAATAACATATATGGGAAGAAATTTAAGTACGTGTTTAATGGCGGAAAAACATTACAGATCTTAAAACAGAGACTGAGAGCTATTATTAATGCATAATTACACTGTAAATCATAGATAAACATCATGATTACCATATCTCTGCGAATTCTTGCGAAACTTTTTGAACCTGCTGTGTGCAAGAGCGTTTGACTGTTTCGAGTTTCCTTATTCTTTTCACTTGCTTTCTACATAATCATAGAACTTCTAATAAGTAAATTGTAATAAGTAAATTACAACAAGAGAAACTATAATAGTAAAAAGAAAGAAAGAATACTGAGTATGTGGGAACAACAAGCAAGCAAGCGGATTGTAAATATTCATCTAAACAGAAACTTTTTTTAAATGCATGTATATATATGTTGAGGTAATTAGATGTATATTTTGTATAATAGATATTGTGATCGAATGAGAAGTAGACTAATAGTGGCTATGTGAGTAGATATTGTGAGAAGTAGACTAATAGTGGCTATGTGAGTGGTACTGTCTCGATTGCAAATATAATTAATTAAATCTCAAATGATGCATCATAAATCTCACACTAACACGATGGTTTCAAAACATTTCATTACAATCATACATATTAATAGAACTATGCAAGAAGTATAAGTTTGAGGGATAACCATGAAATCTATTTTGAGGGTTGTTGAGGTTGATGTCAAAACATTAAATAAATTAACTATATGGGCTTCCTTGTCTTTTTCACTACTGAATTTGGAGTGAAAAAAACAGGCTTTAATTTGTTTGAACGTGCACCAGGCAATGAAGCTT
Organism: Asparagus officinalis; assembly: GCF_001876935.1. Classification (NCBI taxonomy): domain Eukaryota; kingdom Viridiplantae; phylum Streptophyta; class Magnoliopsida; order Asparagales; family Asparagaceae; genus Asparagus; species Asparagus officinalis. The sequence goes on from NC_033800.1 coordinate 84,280,393, forward strand.
TATTGTAGCTTAGTTGAATAGAGAAACAATGAGGTAATTGGATGTTTAGGCAAGCAAACCGAATGAAGCAATTCATATTCTCCTAACCCACTAAGTGTCAATTATATAAAAGTTAATATTGCAACTCCATATATGCATTTTCCTTCCTAAATTTTAATAGCCATTTATTTCTTTGTATATTGGGATGGTTATCAGAGATGAAATAGGACCAAGCAGTTTCTGGGATCACATTTTCTTGATGACATATAATAAAGACTATAGTTGATATATGACTGTGTATAATGATACTTATCAAGCTATATATGTTTAGCCTGATTTAAGCACTAGGTACTACTTGGCTTACATTATTATATAGAAATATTCAGAACAACGAACATGCTAAAGGAGAAAAAGATTACCCTTGCATTTTGAGAATGCCAAATCTTTAGTAAAGCCCTAAATTGATCCTTGGGAACAGTCTTGGGGCGCTTTTTCCATCTTTCTCCATCATTTTTTAAACCTGTAAAGTATTGACGTTTCAGCAAGCACTTCCACCGCCTCCATGCACTATTAATTGTTTGCAAGGTACATTTTCGTCCTGAATCGGCAATTGAATACTTCTCCTACAATGACATAACAAAATACAAGTTAAAATCTACCTTGTCATTACACAAAATGAATTTTTTGTGCTATATCATACCTTCACATATTCCCACAAGCTATCTTTGTCTTCTTTCCCAATGTCGTGCCAATTCTTATCTAGTGGTGTTCGTCTTGGATTTCTTCCAAGGGTACCCAGAAAACTACTAAGTTCATTTAAGATATTATCTGTCGGTCCAATAGGTATCCCAAATTTGTCTAAAATTACAACTGGACGTGCCTCTATACCTCGTTCATGTACTTTTAAACACTTAGTTGGCCCTCTATGATTTTTGGGCTGTTGTACCTCTCTTTGTTCATCTTCCCTTATCTCTTCATCTTCGTCTTCGTCAACCTCTCTCTGTTCATCTTCTCTTATCTCCTCATCTACATTGACCTCTCTCTCTTCTTCTTCCCTTATCACCTCATTGTCAGACTCTATAAAATCTTCCTCATAATCTCCATTTTCTGATTGAATATTCTCTAACTCTTTCTCTTTCTCCATCAATTTGTTTTTATCAAGTTTCTGAGGATCTTTCCGTCCCTTTCCTGATCGAGTCTTCACTTGCAAATGATTCTTTCCAAGATGTTTTTTCTTTTGCCTTTTCTCCTCTTGGACCTTATGTCCCTGTAATGATTTAGTCTTTGTCAATTGCACATCTACACTCTGAACTTGCTTTCGCAACTTGCTTGTAACGTGCTTTATTTTCATCCTTGGTACATTGCTTCCATCAACTTGTTGGCTGCAGGATTTGGATTGATTCATCCTCGCAAGATTTGTCACATGTAGAGGAGGATAAAAGATCTTTTTACGCTTCGTTGCAAGAGGTTTGCTAATGACCTACAAAATAAGAAATGCAAGGACTTTAAATGGATTGTATTAAGTTGAAGGATTGTAAAAAAAGAAATCTGTTCAAGGACCCTCTCACATCTGAAGTATGGGTAAGTACATTTTTATAAAAAAAGAAATCTGTTCAAGGATTGTAAAAAAAGAAATCTGGCTCATTTTTTTAATTTCACTTTTTTATATCAGATAGTATGTGTGTATGTCTTATTATTGTCTATGCTCTCACTAGACCTTCTGGACTAAAGGAATTAAGAAGAGTGTCGATAACATATCGTTGAGAAATGTCTCCCCCCCCCTCTTCTTTTCCTATATTTTGTAATTTGTCTGTATCTTGTGATGTGATTAGCGAGTGGTGAAACAAGACAGAAGCGAGCATTGTTATCTACTTTATTACTGTACAATTTCAAAGGTAATAATGAAAATCGCTATCAAATTTGCTTTATGGAGGGCGTCTGAACAATTGTTAGTGGATGTATTTTCTTAGTGAAGCTAATATGTAACAAAGCTTCAGAAAATTATAATCTCAAACTTTCTAGTGAAGTAGAAATACTTCAGAAAAAATTTGTCGGAGCAACTATCATTTATCTAGATATCTATCAGAAGTTGCTTCATCTTATTCAGCACCCATCAAAATATGGTAAGCTCATAATACTTTCTTAATGTACATGTTTTCAATGTGTTTTTTTTTCCTGTCACAACAGCAACTCAAGCTGCCCTATTCAAAATGTATTGAATACTAGATTCCTAGAATTTTTTTCCTGTCACAACAGCAACTCAAGCTGCCCTATTCAAAATGTATTGAATACTAGATTCCTAGAAGATTAAAGATACGAAGCTGTGATGAAAAACTGAGGGTAGCAAGTCTCAGATGTAGATAGAAAACAATATGGTAGGCTTCAGAAGTTATTATGCAAGAGCTGTTTTATAAAGAACTGTTTTATGTCCTAATTTTTTTTAAGCAAAGAATGCTTCAGAAGTTATTATGCAAGCTAGCATGTTACCAAGAAATGAATAATATGAAGAGCTCTTCAGAAGTTATTATGCAAGCTAGCATGTTACCAAGAAATGAATAATATGAAGAGCTGTTTTATGTCCATGATGAACTAATATAGGATTTTTAAAAGAATTTACCTCAAATGATCTCTTCTCTTTTGAACTTGATCTAGAATCACCAACTGTTTCCATCACTCAAAGAGAAGTGATTAACTAGTAATAAATGAAAAGAATGATCAAGCTAAAACCCACAAAAACTGAAACTGGCATTCTTTGTATTATGAAGTGTATTATTATACATACAAGTATATTTATGCCGTGCACGTGTCTTCGAGATCCCCAGTCTTGGCAGCACTCCAATGCAAGCCGAAACACAGTTCCCAACCCAAGCACAATGAGAACACCTACATTCCAAGAGTTTTCATCGATGAAATCAAGTTTGTTATAAAGTTTATTGCAAACAGCCTAGGAATCATGCAATAACAAGGTGCTCAATGCCAAAAAGGAGAGGCACAATGAATCTCAATTTTCACTTGCTTAGTTTCCATTTATGTTTAGCCTACAAAAAAGGAGAGGCACTATTAAATTTTACCGAATTAGTATAATAATAATAATAATGTCAGATAGGTATTTTAGTGTTCATAAGTTGTTATCTTCCAAAATTAAAACATGGGTTTTGATCAGAATCACAAAAGGATGAAACCTGAATTGATAAAACAAACTAATCACAAGATTTCCGATACGTGGGGTTTGGAGAAAAGAAATTAGAACAATATTTAATCACAAGATGAGCAAATACATGATCCAAATAAAGAAGAATTTTGTAAGTTCCATAAAGTTCAGTGCATGTTTCATCTGAATCAGCCAGAATTCGATGACAAACAGAGCAAATACTAGATGATCATAGTAATGAAGTTTAGAGTTAATAAAGGTGCAACAACCCAAAAAAACAGTTATCGAAATTTTATCTGCATCATCATCATCAAAAATGATATCACATTTTTCTTCTCCTTTTCTTCCTTCCGCTTCCCTAATTTATCTTCCCTTCCCTTCCCCTAGTAAACTCCCGAAAACTGTGTAAATGACACTTTACACTGGTGCTCTTCCTCACAGGGATTTCTTTCTGAACTGAAAGAGAAATTGGCCAAAAGCCACTAATCCTCTACCGAGAATCACTAAGAAGGCTCACAGTACAACTTTTCTAACATGCATCCAGCCCTCGACCTCTAAAAGATTTAAGCCCAGCACAATCAACCTACACATGCCTATACAAAGTCACGGTTCATAATACATGCGCACGTCCGCAGCGGTCATAATGGCCGGTTATTACACTGGCAAATCAGCATAGATAATTCAGCATAAAGAAATAAACACTCAGATCTTGAATGAACGCACCCACTAACCAGAACTTCCAATCCCAGGTTTATGAAAATATATAACTGTGATCATATAGTCGGAACCAGAACTCGACGCAAAATACATGATCCACTAATGAATAAACCTCAACCTTGTAAGCAGGAATTTAAGAGTAACAAGCTCCTAAACCACATGGAAAAAAAAAGACATTATTACCAGGCATGTGAACTGCTCAATGTACTTAGTTTTTGCATTACAAACATAAGGACGTATGCGCGCATCTGCATTCTTTTTCAGAAGCCAGACGATATGTCTTTTCTTCGGGCACGCGCATGCGCATTTAAGGATTAATTATACTTCTAATTAAATTGAAAAATATTAATTAATATTGACTTCAGAGGATCGACGTGGAAATGAGGAAACGAAATGTACAAGTAGAATGAATGTTCATTAAAAAAACAATGCGAAAGATAAAATCATTATAAACAAGCGTAAAAGCAGAATTGAAGTTTGGTAAGTTCTAAATGTACAAGGAGAATAGTCCATTAAAAGAAGAAGCGAAAGATAAATTTATTACAAAATGCATAAAAGTATGATTAAAATTTGGTAAGTTCTAAATGTACAAGTAGAACGAAAGTTCGTTAAAAAACAAAGTGAAAGATAAGTTGATTAAGTGCAAAACATGTGTAAACGTAGAACTATAGACTAGTAAAATCTAGAAATTTGGTGATGCATATGGCTGCTATATGTAATTTGACGTGAGTAATATTGACTATGGGGGGTGTGGGACTGTATTCTTAGAAACATAACTAAACTTAGGCGCCAAAAAAAAAGCAAAGTCCATTAAATTGGTTGTATATTGCGAATATGTTAGCAGCAGCAGAAAACAAAGTCCAGAACAAAAAGCATTTAAAGAAAACTAACTACAATATGCTGATGTGTACAAAATTACAGACAATAACCACAATATGCTGAACTTACTATATCATGCAACACTTGTTATAATGCAAATGGATATTCTGCAGTGATAGTGAAGAAATATTTCATCACAAACCTGGGATCCAACTTTGCAAGCCTCAAGATAATATCTAACTGCTCAACATCACGTAAATCAACAGGAAGCAGCTTATAATGATCGCTCAACACTTCACCTCTTTCTGAAGGGGAAAAAAGGGCCCAGCACAGGAATATTAGAAAACAGAAAAAGGAAATGAGAACATCTTAACTCACACAGATAATTAATAAACTAACTACTAACAATGGTTAAAGCAGCCTACATGTGTTTGTTATGAGAGATATAGACTTGAAGTCAATATACTTGCTATGATCTTTTATAAAGAGTACGATAGTCAAATATGGGCTTCAAGACCAAATGAAGGGCCTAAAATTAACTATGTTCCACAACAGTAATCCAACCAAATACATCTTAGTCTTAGCAAAATCACATGCAACTGGTCAGGGTTATTTCCAGCAACAAATGTTGATTAGGTTATGAAAGATATAAGCAGCAATTATATATAAAAAATAAAAGAACATAAAACTTTATCAGAAAAAATCTAGTAAGTATGATGCAGAACACAAAATATATCATAAAAGCACTTAACTAGATAGATCCATATCAGGTTCATTTTAACCGCATAAACTCCAAACAAACATTCAGGTCCAAAATCTAATAAAATCACAAATGTCCCTAATAAAATAAGCAACACATCCAATTCCAATCTTGACACAAGTACAAAGTATTGAAGACAAATTAAGGAGTATCCTCCGTCCAATCCCAATCTGATTCATCTTTATCTCCACCTTCTGATTCATCTTTCCAATCCCAATCTGATTCATCTTGATCTCCACCTTCTGATTAATCTTGATCTCCACCTTCTGATTCTCCTTCATTTTCATCTTCTAGCTCCTCCATGTTTGGCAGAATGTCAACAATGGATCTCGGCAAACCATCTCTACACCAACCAATATTATCTGCATCATCATCATTAATGCTTGCAATCAAATCCATTTCGTTGTCATGATTCTCGGCCCAATATTGATCGCTATGAGTGACACCAAGATCTTCAAACACATTGCTTGGAATCTTCAAAACATAATGCCAATTCTTATTAACCTCTTCAACAGGGTCTTTCACATAAAAAACTTGATGCACTTGGCATGCCATCACAAAAGGATCATTTGTATGACATTTGTTGTTAAAATTTACACGAGTAAGCCCATATTCATCCGTGTCATGCTGAAACCAATCACACTTAAACAAAACAACACTAAAATTGCCCCAGTAGTCTAGTTCAATGATATCTTGTATGACTCCATAGAATGACACTTTAGCAGTTATAGGATTATGGTCCCTAGAGCTTGCATAACTATCCACTTCACTTAATAAAGAAACACCACTATTTTGAGTTTTGCATGTATCATCGCGTGCTTTGATGTAGAAAGTATAGCCATTAATATAATATCCTCTATATCTCTTGGCGATATTGTTGGGACCCATCGAAAAAAACTTCATGTATTTGGGTATTGATTGAGATTCAGCCACGGTGTCTTTAAACCATACAAGAAAATCCTTACTATGCCTTTGAGCTTCTACCCATTTTCTTCTTCTACCTCGTTTTCTCGGTTGATTCTCAATCAAGAGTTTGTGCTCTCTGTATTAATAAGAAACAAACATAATATGTTATATAGTGGAATTTAAAGAATACAAAAAATAATATATAAAGATTTAATAAATAAAGTATACCTAATATACTCCCCAACTTCCCTATTACCGCAATTGAATAAAGCATATCTATGTGCATTAACCCAATCTACATCATCCAATGCAAATGCTTTGCCTTTCCTTTTCCTCTTTCCGCCCACTGGATGACCTATCTTTGGAAAAATAGGTGATGGCTCATCATCATCAATGACTTCATCATACTTTCTTGTATATCTATTAAATCTTGTCTTCACACCATCATGTAGATATAACGAGCAAAAAGTGCTGAAACCAATCACACTTAAACAAAACAACACTAAAATTGCCCCAGTAGTCTAGTTCAATGATATCTTGTATGACTCCATAGAATGACACTTTAGCAGTTATAGGATTATGGTCCCTAGAGCTTGCATAACTATCCACTTCACTTAATAAAGAAACACCACTATTTTGAGTTTTGCATGTATCATCGCGTGCTTTGATGTAGAAAGTATAGCCATTAATATAATATCCTCTATATCTCTTGGCGATATTGTTGGGACCCATCGAAAAAAACTTCATGTATTTGGGTATTGATTGAGATTCAGCCACGGTGTCTTTAAACCATACAAGAAAATCCTTACTATGCCTTTGAGCTTCTACCCATTTTCTTCTTCTACCTCGTTTTCTCGGTTGATTCTCAATCAAGAGTTTGTGCTCTCTGTATTAATAAGAAACAAACATAATATGTTATATAGTGGAATTTAAAGAATACAAAAAATAATATATAAAGATTTAATAAATAAAGTATACCTAATATACTCCCCAACTTCCCTATTACCGCAATTGAATAAAGCATATCTATGTGCATTAACCCAATCTACATCATCCAATGCAAATGCTTTGCCTTTCCTTTTCCTCTTTCCGCCCACTGGATGACCTATCTTTGGAAAAATAGGTGATGGCTCATCATCATCAATGACTTCATCATACTTTCTTGTATATCTATTAAATCTTGTCTTCACACCATCATGTAGATATAACGAGCAAAAAGTCAGCGACTCTTCAGCCAAATACCCCTCCGCTATGGAACCTTCAGGAGCACTTCTATTGCGAACATATGACTTTAATCTACAAAGATATCTCTCTACCGGATACATCCAACAATAGTTAACTGGCCCACAATCCAAAATTTGTTGAACTAAATGAATCGGCAAATGCACCATAATATCAAAAAAGCTAGGTAAAAATATTTTCTCCAGTTGACAAAGTATCTCCACAATTTCTGACTGCAATTTATAAAGATCATTTAAATTAAGAACTTTGCTACATAAGCCCTTGAAGAAAGCCCCTAATCTGATTAATGGAATAGAAACACGTCTAGGCATAGTTCTTCTCAGAGCAACTGAAAGCAAATACTGCATGAGAAAATGAGCATCGTGTGTCTTATACCCTGATATTTTTTTTCCCATTAACATTGACACACCTCGAGATATTTGATGCACAACCATGCGGCGTTTTAGCATTTTTTAACACACCACAAAATATCTTTTTCTCCTCCATCGTCATCGAAAAGCATGCTTTAGCGAATGTAAAATGCCGACCATCAGCTGACTTGGTTGGGTGTAGATCTCTTCTTATGCCCATATGCTGCAAATCAAAACGAGCTCTAACATGATCCTTCGTCTTTTCAGGAATGTCTAATAATGTCCCAATTATATTATCACACACATTCTTCTCTATGTGCATTAAATCCAGCAAGTGCCGACATGTATTCTGCTCCTAATAAGGCAAATAAAAAAATATTAACTTTTTTTTCCATGGATAGCTCTTTTCTAATTTTTTTTGTTTCTTCCCAAAGTCATTAACAAAGCCATGCAATTCCTCCATAATCTCTATCCTAGATAATGATTTAGGTTTTTTTCCATAGATGATTATCACTCAAAAATCGACGATGACCCATGTAACACATTTTCCTACTGTATTTTAAATATTGCGAACAAGTGCCATAGTTGCAGCAAGGACAAGCTAACTTCCCTTTAGTACTCCATCCGGATAACATTGCAAATGCTGGAAAGTCGCTTATAGTCCAAAGTAAAGCTGCACGAACATAAAATGGTTGTTTACTTGAAGCATCATAAGTAAGCAACCCGACTTCCCATAACTCTTTCAAGTCATCAATCAACGGTTGCAAGTAAACATCGATATTATTCCCAGGGGACTGAGGCCCTGGAATAAGCAAAGACAACATGAAATATTCTGGCTTTAGAGACATCCAGGGTGGTAAATTATAATTTATCAAGATCACCGGCCATGTACTATATGATCACCGGCCATGTACTATGTGAAATGCTCATAGTCCGAAATGGATTAAACCTGTCACTAGCCAAGCCCAGCCTCACATTACGAGGGTCTAGTGCAAAATCAGGATGATTGGAATCAAAATCCTTCCATGCTTTGCCATCTGCTGGGTGCCTTAGATTCCCATCCTGGAGGCGCTCTTTTGCATGCCAGCTCATGGATTCAGCAGTCTGAGAACACATGAATAGTCTTTGAACTCTAGGTTTTAAAGGAAAATATCTTAAAACCTTGGCTGGAACATCCTGCTTATTTGCCTTCCATCTACTTTCACTTACTGCAAACAACTTTTTCTCCATCTTCTCCACGGTAAAGCATGCAATCATTAGGGCAAGCATGTATCTTCTTGTAATCAAGGCCCAAATCCTTCACAATTCTTTTGGCCTCATAATAAGACTTTGGTAGATTTATTTCAGGAATTGCCTCTCTCTATATGGCTAGATAATCATCAAATGCCTCGTTGCTTAGGCCATGGATGCACTTGTGAAGATACAACCGGATGATAAAAGAGAGTTTAGAAAAAGTTTTACATCCCGGAAACAACTGCTGCTTACCTTCATCAACTAACTTATAAAATTTCTTTGCCTCCTTTGTTAACCTTTCTTCATCGTCACTTAGGCCATCTTCTTGGTTCACTGGAGACTCTTCTGCTACATCTCTAAATACATCATGCAATAACCCATCCAGATTGTCTTGAGCATCATCAGCAACATCATCAGCTTCTTCATTATTGTCATCAACATCCATCCTTGATGACACACCCTCTCCGTGAAAGAACCAATCATAATAATTCTCTACAAATCCTTTGACAATAAGGTGATCATAAACAACATCACGACTATACCAAAAACGATTACAACAAATGCGACAATGACAACATATTTCATCCCCTTCTGCTCCATTAGCAAATGCTCTCTCAAGAAAGTCATTGACATTATTAATGAACTCCACACTCACTCTAGGAGCATTATACATCCAATCTCTGTTTTCCGCCATTTATTATATGGTCTGGAGAAAGAAAAAAATTGAATAACACTATTAATAACTACATATAAATCTTGTGATTAATAAAATGTAAAAATCAATCCTCTTGTTGCCATTAATAACAATATATTCAATCAACATTATTCTGATTAACACTATTAACAGTTACATTGCAAGTCATATATGCTACAACAGTACTATTCTGAAGATTATTAAAATACAAGTGAGAAGGACTTTATATTAAAAGGTGGCATGCAATTGATACTTCATTGTTGTGAATATCCTACAAAATAATAATATAATAACTACTAAAGACATAAGTGCATTCAACACTTCAACAGTTAGAAGCATAGTCATGGTACATTGCTATAAGAATAATATCATAACGCTTTTAAGAAACAAGTTAAGTTACCTTCTTACCAAATAATGATGTAATCAACGAGATTAAACGCTCTTCTAACTCTTCTTGGTAGCTCTCTTTCTTATTTTTCTTGCTCACTGGAATTTAAACATCATATAAGTCACATTAGTAGTGAAAGTAAAGAAATTTATGAACACAACATTGCATGAGTGGAAGGATTAACAAAAACATGAATGAAACTAGCAACAGTTTATATGAAAACTGCTCAAAACTATCATATTCTCCAGAGAAGAAAAATAATAAGAAAACTGCTGATGAAATCGGAGTCATTTTTGCAGGAGTATTTTCTAAGAGTAGATCAAGTGAGACGTTACACAGTTCTCCCGAATCATCACTTAGAAGCTTGGCTCAGTTTCGCAGAAATCTCTCAACTCGCCCTCTTCATTCCGGACTTGTATCTCCTCAAGAAAAATTCTTCCATTCATAAATACACGAAATCATTGAAACATTCTGTGAACCTTGGAAAACATGCGGTTTGAGGTTGAATTAACAATTCATAGCAAAGTTTAGCCAGTTTTGCTTCCTCCATAACAAACTCTACTTTGTTCGTAATCGATATTTTTAGTGAAAACATCACCCATTTTATACATCACATTAATTGCTTACAGAGATGCTTCGCAATCTGCTCTTTTTGTGGGTTATGTACACACAAGTAACATCTATAATTTTCTAATATCATTTCTAATATCGGTCACTTTTCAATTTATGATATTTTTACAGTGTTGCGAAACGGGTATACGTGATCCATGGAGGAGGAGAAGCTAGCAAAGAATCAAGATGATCTCTTCATCCAAATTCTCTGTTGTTCCTTAATTGTCTTCGCACACAGAATATGGTATCTCAATTAAAAATACAAACCAAGAGAGAACACTAATTAATCTTTCTTCAAGATGGATTTGCTATTTTTTGTAACTAATTAATCTTCGCACACAAAATACGTTTGGTTTTGATTAAAAATTCAAAACAAAAACACCCCCTCTCTTCACAACCAATCCCCCCCACAAAAAACCCCATATAATCAAATCCTAATCCCCTATCTACACAACAACAAATTAAACACTAATCATAGTGGTGATCAACAGTCATGAGCCCCCCTTGCCGTGCCAAGCAAAAACAACCTCCCCCAACTTCCATCCCAACAATCTCTCACTCTGGCTGTCGGTGAATTAGCAGATAATGCATGACTAATACAAGTTTGTTGTAAAATACTGAGGACAGAGTTCTCAAAGCACTGCAAAAACTCTAAAAGCAAAATACAAAAAAAAAAATCGTTACTGAAAGGAGTTTGTTGTAAAAGACTCACGCTAACTTCAACACGGTGATCGTTTTCACTACCTTGTTTAAGCTTTGCTGATGTATCTTTCACTAGCTGTCCAATATGTAATCTCGTCTTGTGCCTGCGAGAAATGGTCGGAGATGAGATCGGAGACGGATTAGCTGCGAGATAAACTGATTAGTAAGCTACTGCGAGATAAAAGGCCATCAACAACTAAACAATTTCCCTAATAGAAAGGGGAAGAAACTGTAGAAATCAGAAATACAAGGAACTGAGGTACCTGAGAGTCCAAAGGAGAGTGAGATCGGAGACGGATTAGCTGCGAGCTCGACGACCTATATCGGAGATGAGATCGGAGACGAGACCAGCAGCTCGACGAAGAGATTAGTTACGAGATCGACGACGAAATCAGAGTTGAGATCGGAGACGATGAGATCGAAAAACGGCGAAGAGATTAGCGACGAGTTAAGCGATGAGATCGACGAATTTCGGCCATGGCGATCTCTCAGAGCGAACGAAGAGGGAGATTTTAGAAAGGGGTGATGAGTTGAGTGAGAGAGAAAGAGGGATATTTGGTAAAGCAGTGAGAAAAAAAAAGAGATTTCGTTTCAGTGTTAAGCCCAAACCAGCCTATAAAATCGGCCCAAATCAAAATTATTGGGCCTAGCGAAGCGGTTTTTGTAAACCGTTGTCAAAGCGTTGTAAAACCGCCCCCATAGATACCTAACGCAACGGTCATAAACGTTGCACTAGAACTGTTGCGTTAGAGCAAATATGTGGTAGTGTAGTATGATCGGTGCATGTTTTGTGCATGTTTTTGTCTGCCCAGCAAATTCACGGGACTACTAGTCCCATGGATTTGCTGGGCAACAGACGCTAACTTTTTGTCTATTGCACGGGACTAGTAGTCCCGTGCGTTTTTCAGAAAACTATTTAAAAACCCACGAGACTCCCGTGGGTTTTTTAGAAAAGTATTCAAAAACCCACGGGACTCCCGTGGGTTTTCTGAGGCTTGTTTAGTGGCCGATTAATGCCACTAAATATATGAGACTAGTAGTCTCGTGTATTTCGAAACATAGATTCAGCGAAACCGACCTCTTTTTGGCAAGTTTTGATGAGCTGGCCAAAAAGAGGTCGATTTTGCTAAGTACTTAGCAAAATTGTCAGTTTGCTAAATATTTAGCAAAAGTAGCCTGTTTTTAAAAAAAATCTCCAATTGTAAACTGTAAACATTGGTCCAGAGAGCATAGTAGCTCCTGCACCAATAGTCTGGTGTCTCTATTTTTGGCCTAGCATCATAACCTAATCCAGAAAATTGATCACTGTAAATAGAAAAAATTTATTGAGGACTGCACAAAAGAACAAACTGAGAGTTTTGCTGTTATATCACGCAAAATTTTCATGGTGATGAGCAAAGTCTCATGTGTTGTAGGCTCTATGTTTGTCCTTGGAACCAATAAATCCATTTAAAATCAGGCAGCAATCAGTCTCATTGTTGTCCTTGTAAGCCTGACTTAACTGGAAAAAGATAGGGTTTGATGCCCTGAAACCCTTGAATATGGGTGCCTATTTTTGGAAAAATGAAAGAAAATTTTTCTTTTTCTTTGTCAAGAGCACCGATCCTTTCATTTTGATCATATGTGGGGTGCTGTTCTAGTATTAATGCTCGAAAAGGGAAAAGAGAACTCAAAGTACACAATGAAAACACAAGAATGAACACTTGAAGGATATATTTTCAACTAACACTTTAATATTGTCAGTGATATACGTGGTCATGAATGCAAGAATATACCAACATTTCTAAGATGCTTGTGGTTTGAAGCATAGGTACTGTAATTAAGCTTTAGAAGAATACTTTGATTAGACTGAAATATACATCTTACAAGAATACCAGCTTAATGTGGAAGCAAAATCAAAGGGCAAGGATTCGAATAAAGGTTAGATTTCTCACTGCTCTGTTTTCTGCTTCAGTTTGCCGCGTATCAAGCATGATTCTAGAGAATCAAGGCAGAAAGAAAGGAAGGAAGAAAGAAACAGGATAGATTCAGGCGTAAGCAAGAATGGTTTATAATGGTCAAAACTTATGCTACAGCCACCAGCTAAAGATGCAACCTTAGTTCTTTTTTGACAAAGAAAAGGTATATATTCATATGCCTAAGGGTCCATATTTTCACAAAAAAAACTAAGAAGTAACTAATCAAGGACCAATATAGGTTCCAATAAGTAAGAATCCATATTTTCAAATATTTTCGAACCTACTTACACGTAACCAGACATACTTACAGATACCTAGTCCTTGAGCACAAGAGGTCATAAGATTCAGTAGTCTTCTCCCCCAATGACCATCTATATAAAGGCAATTGTATGGGGCCTGTTAGGATTCGTAGGGGGTGAAGGGAAGTTAAGGGAAACTGAGTAAAGGGAAGGGAAGAGAAAGGAAGGGAAGAGAAGGGAATTCTCTTCCCCTTGGTTACACCCCAATTTGGGGGTAACAATTTTTATACTATTAGGGGGTGAACCAAGATGAATGGAGGTGAATTAACTTCACCTCCTAAGTATTCCCAAACAAGGTGAATGGAGGTGAATAGTTCCCCTAACTTCCCTTCACCCTCATTCCCCTCAATCCAAACAAGCCCAGGATTCCTCAATATTATAATGACCTAAATCCACCTGCCATCAGAAGAATTAAAACAAACAAAACAAAGGCAAATAATTACACTTGGCTTATCTCCAGGGAATAATACAAAAGGAAAAAATTAAAGTAACTAACAGATACGCCACCTATGGACCACTTTGGGCCACCTGAAACCTAATGTGAGCAAAACATTAAGCACCTTTCATTGATAAAGTAACTATTTCACATGGAAGGGGAACCAAAAATAATAAATAATAAATAAATAGAGGCCATAACAAAATGATTATCGAACAACAGTTACTTATGCAAGAAGACAGACACCAACAAAGATGCTACACTATTTGAAAGGCCAAAGATGGATTAATAAAGTGAAGTAAACAAATGGGGCTAGAAATAAAAACCCCTTAATTTAATTAAGTTGTCATCATTAAGCTAAAGCTATTATGTGAAAGAGGTAACTTGATTCAGCTAGAACATACTTCCATGGAAATTGCGCGCAGCTAAATCTGGAAGTACCGAACATACTTCTTTCTGAAATTCTTCTAGTGAAATTAACTCCTAAATATCTTCAAGATATTTACTCTCTTAATATTTACCATTATGTTTTGTAGAAAAATGTAATCACAACTAACACTAGTCTTATTATTCAAACTCTGACCATGATCTAACTATCCACTAGTTCGTAGTCCATGATACTGGAATTAGCTAGAGACTTTTTAATCTTTACACAAGTTCATTGATAGTTCAAGCTTTTCGAAAGCAAGCTTACATTTTAGAAATTAAAGAAAAATGCTATGACTCTGTTGGCTCAAATCCCAATTTCTCGAGCTCTTAATCAAGTTTGCATCAAATGTCACAGTATTTTGTATTCGTGCTGTGAGTCTATACAGGATATTGGACATGGTTGTCAAAGGTTCTATTCACTTCAGTTATATGAATTGAACAACGGCATCAGGACGATAACAGTTTCCAGAATTTCTTTACGAATAATCTTCGCGCATACATGACTCCTGAGATTACCTTTAATTGTCAGCCTCGACGTGTGCAAAATTGCCGGCGAATCAGTTCTCTCATGGCTCCAACAAAGTAGCTTCAAGTAGTTATACTAATCCAGTTGGTTTTGAGGTTCCAGAAACCTACAGAGCAAAGAAAGAAATGAACATGTTTCAGATATATGCTAGAATGGTTTAAACTGATTAACCATTATGTTAAATTCGATTCAAACCTAGATTTTTTTGACAAGGGAGTTGTTGGGGAATTTCAGTCTCCCCGCCTACTACAATATGCGCAACTCGGAATCCAACCCCAATCAATAAGATAGAACAACCACAATCAAGAAAAAAGAACACCGAGATTTACGTGGTTCGGTCGACCAACTTCGACCTACGTCCACGGGGCAACAATACGAAAAATTCACTATGTATCAGAGAGAACTACAAGATGAACCACTCAACTCTCGTCTCTCAATCTCTCAACCTCACATACACAATCAACTCTCATATTCTCTCCAAAGCCCAATCCTTGTAATCTTTTACACGGATAAAGACTACGAAACCCCCTCTCTCTCTCATCTACTACATCTCTACTTTTTCTCCATGGTTTTTCCTCCACCAATAGAAGAATATATATAGGGAAACCAAAACCCTATCTCTAGCCTAACTTCCTAATTAGAATAGGATTCAAACTCCTAATCATGATAAAACCCAAACTCCTAATCATGATAGAATTCAAACTCCTAATCATGATAGAACCTAAATTCCTAATCATGATAGAACTCTAACCCTATCTAATTCTCATGAAGTTACACAAAGAATCAAACACAAAATCCCAACAGGAATAAATATAGAAACCCGCACGCTCCTCTCATTTCTACTGCATGGTTCTTAGAAAACATAGTACTTGCCTGATAAGTTTGCATTATGACGAGACATAACCTCGATAGTAAACTACTTCACTTTCCGCTTTCTTGAGCTTAGTTACATCTTCCCATATGTATCTTTTAATTCTTTTATGCAACTAGTTTCATATAAGTCAGAATCTCCTTTTGCATTTTTGTCAAAGCTCCCACACTTCAAATTCTTCTTAAATTGTGGACACCGTGGCTCAGAATGATCATGGTTTGTAGATTCACAGCCTTAACCTTCTTCGCCTTTATAAGGAATTCATCACCATCTTCAACTTCTTACTCGACCTTGTCGTTGTCAAGATCCTTGTAGACAGAATCATAATCTTCCCTTTGGTTATTTTTTCCGATCAGATTCATTCCACCTTCTTCCCTTTTATACTCACGTTTCTTCACGTTATCAACGCTCTCATAAAATTTCTATTGATTTAGAGGCATACAGGTATTTCATCTTTCTTTTCTGAACTACGGTTCTTCTGTTTCTCTATCTTATGAGAAATAAACTTGTCTAATTAATCATTGGAGGAACTAATTAACTAAGGGAAACAGAGTAAACAACACTGCTTCCATGCCTTTAATCCTCACTAATCAATAAAGTAAACCAAAACACAAAAGAAGAAAAGCAGAAAAAGAGAAAGCGATCAAAAGCTATAATCCCTTCAACACCTTTCTCAAAGCTCTCTCCTCTTTCTCCTCCAGCAATCTCAGCACACTATAAACCCAAGAAGAAAACTAAGGCAGGAACCTACTATCACCCTCCGCCGCTGCCCCACCGCACTTCCGGCAAGTAGACCCCACCGTGACCG
>NC_033800.1:84297296-84316393 GCF_001876935.1 Asparagus officinalis
GCCACGTGTCGATGCACTTGAGGTGGAACCCGTGCCCGCACGGAGGCAACACCCTGACCAACTCGCCCTCCTCAAACTCCGCCAAGCAAATGGCGCAGTCCGCCAACTTCAAGTCGCCGGCGGACCCCACATCGAACGAAACCGTTGGCAACGAGTTGAGGACCTTCGTCTTGATCCCTCTATTGGTAGGCCGGGGAGAGGAGGCGGGCTGCCTCAGACAGGCACAGCGTGCCACAAGGGCGAGGCCCAATATGCAAATGACAGCACACAGAAGAGAGGCGAGGACGACCGCTACGTCGGAGTCCGTTGAGAGGTTTACGGACTGGTTCGAGTCCAGGAATTGGGCCGAGGATTGGAGGAACCTTGTGGCCGGAGGCAGGAGGCATTATTTTTTTTTTTTTGGGAGGATTTCTAAATGGGTTGATGGTTCAGTTGTACGAGTGAGCTACTCTTTATACTGTTGGGAAAGCGGAGGAGGGAATAAAGGTTAAGCAAATGAAAGTCAGTTAAGATCACAACGGGCGTTGGCATTGTTAGGTTGAGGGTGGATACCAACCTCCGACGACGATGAGGAGCTCCGGCGAAGCTCCGACGAGCTCCAGGTTGGAGCAGGCGAGCGTCGACTCAGCGAATTCGACGACGAACGCGATGGTGGCTTTGGGCGAACGCGACCCTCGCTCGACGAACGCGACCCTCGGTGTGAACGACCTGACCCGCGCGTTCAAGCTCGTCGACCCTCGCGTTCGAGCGACCCCCCACCATCGCGTCCGCTGCACCGCTGGCGACAGGCTGTCGCCAGCCCATCAACTTCGGCTATAAAACCCCCCCCGATGCCCTAGCTCCTGCTGCTCTCTCCCCCGACTTTTCTCTGGCGGCGGTGGCGAAGCCCCTTAACGCAGCAGCGTTTAATCCCTTTGAAAATCGCAGCAGCGATTTTATTTTTTGATCTCCAGCTCTCAAATTAGGGATTTGAGGGGAGATAAAGAAAGGGTTTAAGAAGAGAGAGAAAAGAGAAAAGGGTATTTTAAAGTGGGTATTAACACTGTAGCTACAGTGTTTAATTTGAGGAATCTCAGTTTAGAGATTTGCTCTTAACTTGTAATTTCTTGTTAGATTAAATAAGAAATTAACTGTGTGGCTCCCGAGGACGTAGGCAGTTGCCGAACCTCGTAAATCTTGGTGTACTGTTCTCTATACTGCGTTTCTGTTGCATTAGTGGATTTAGGCGTTAAATTCCCAACATATACATGTTCTCTATTAGTTTATTTGAAATCACAACTATGCATGAGAAGTTGTAAACACCTTTTCTTTTATTCTTGCAGGGATTATGGCTAGGTCTAATCTGTGGCCTCTTTTGTCAAGCGACCACTCTGCTAATTATCACTATTCGTTCCAAGTGGACTAAGTTGGATTTAGTAGCTCGGTATGAACGCTTGCTTGTTTAGTTGGACTATATATTATAAGAGAACATCATATGGAGATCTAGTTATAGAAGGTATTATCGGTACTGATGGTAAAATAATTTTTTGCATGCAAACAGTTGAATATGGTAAACATTTGGAAATATCTGATATGAAGAGTATTGCTTCCCTGCTTTCTCATAGGTGGACTAAGCTGGCCTCTATGTTTGTTTTATTATAGATGAAGAAAAATGATAAAGAAAAAGTTGAAGTTTGACGACGTTCGTGATCTGGTTCTCAGTGAGGAGATCCGACGGAGAGAGTCGGGTGAAGCTACAACCTCTTCAGTATTGCATACAGAGTCAAGAGGTAAAAGTTCAACCAGAGGAAATGGATCAGATGATAGGAGATCCAAATCCAGAAATCCCAACAGTTCGAAGGCTATCGAGTGTTGGAAGTGCGGGAAAACCGGGCACTACAAGAATCAGTGCAGGAGTGCACGGGAGGAGTGGGAGGCAAATGCAGATGTGAATGTTGCCTCCACCTCAGGAGGAGATGATGCGCTGATATGCTCTTTGGAGAGCAAGGAGGAGTCTTGGGTGTTGGACTCGGGAGCATCATTCCATGCTACTTCTCAGAAAGAATTCCTCGAGAAGTATATCCCCGGAAACCTTGGAAATGTATATCTTGGTGACGATCAAGCATGTGCCATTATTGGCAAAGGTGTAGTGAAGATTAAGCTGAATGGGTCAGTATGGGAGCTGAAGGATGTCAGGTATATTCCCGACCTGAAGAGGAACTTAATCTCAGTAAGCCAGCTGGCTAGTGAAGGCTACACGATGACTTTCCATGGAGATGACTGGAGGATTTCGAAGGGCGCAATGACGATTGCCAGAGGCAGGAAGACTGGTACCCTGTATATGACAGCGGGTGCACGTTGTTCGATCTCAGTTGCGGCAGGCAATGAGACTTCAAAGTTGTGGCACCAGAGACTCGGTCATATGAGTGAAAAGGGGATGAAGGTTATGCACACAAAGATAAAACTCCCAGGTTTACAATCAGTAGAGATTGATGTGTGTGAAGAATGCATACTTGGAAAGCAGAAGAGAGTTAGCTTTCAGGCAAGTAGCAGACCCCCCAGGAAGCAGAAGCTAGAGCTTGTTCACTCAGATGTTTGGGGACCAACAACCACCGCGTCGATTGGTGGGAAACACTACTTCGTGACTTTTATTGATGATCACTCTCGGAAAGTATGGGTCTACTTTCTGAAGAAAAAGTCAGAAGTGTTTGAGGCTTTCAGAAGATGGAAAGCCATGGTCGAGAATGAGACCGGTTTGAGGGTAAAGAAACTCAGAACAGACAATGGTGGTGAGTATGAAGACACCAGATTCAAGAAGTTCTGCTATGAGCACGGTATCAGAATGGAGAGGACCGTGCCCGGCACGCCTCAGCACAATGGTGTGGCTGAGCGCATGAATAGAACGTTGACAGAGAGAGCCAGAAGCATTCGGATGCAGTCAGGTCTACCGAAGCAGTTCTGGGCAGAAGCAGTCAACACAGCAGCTTACTTGATCAACCGAGGTCCATCGGTTCCATTGGAGCACAGAATACCAGAAGAGGTATGGTGCGGAAAGGAGGTAACCCTCTCACATCTCAAAGTTTTCGGTTGTGTAGCTTATGTGCATATAAGTGATCAAGGCAGGAATGAGCCTGATCCCAAGTCCAAGAAATGCACATTCATCGGGTATGGTGAAGACGAGTTCGGCTACCGCATTTGGGACAACGAAAACAAGAAGGTGATCAGGTGCAGAGATGTGACATTCAACGAGAAGGTGATGTACAAGGACATGCACAAGACAGATGACGGTGACTCAGAGAGCGAGTCAACATTTGTAGATACAGATGATGTTCCGGATAACCTCTCGAAAGAACCCAATGCAGAAGGTCCTCAGCCAGAAGAGCCTGTTGGACAGAACGGTGCGCAGGAGCCCGACGCACCAGCTCCGATATTGAGGAGAACTACTCGTCCTCCTGTGCCTAACAGCAGATACATGAATTATATGTTGCTGACAAATGGAGGAGAGTCTGAAAGCTTTGATGAAGCTTGTCAGAGTGGAGATGCGAGCAAGTGGGAGTTTGCTGCGAAAGAAGAGAAGAAATCTCTGATCTCCAACCAGACATGGGGACTAGCTGAGTTGCCCATGGGGAAGAAGGCACGTCACAACAAGTGGGTGTATCGAGTGAAGAAGGAACAGGGTGGTTCCAGAAGATACAGAGCCCGACGAGTTGTCAAAGGATTTCAACAGAATATCCAAGGAAGAAAGGATCCAGCGGATATGTTGACAAAGGCAGCGACCTTTCAGAAACTGGAGTTGTGTGCAACTTCAGTTGGCCTTCATGCATAGATGATGAGGGCGGAGCCACACAGGAGAGGAGCTTGATGAGATAGTCAGTTGCCGTCGGTTTGGTCTCCAAGTGGGAGATTGTTAGGTTGAGGGTGGATACTAACCTCCGACGACGATGAGGAGCTCCGGCGAAGCTCCGACGAGCTCCAGGTTGGAGCAGGCGAGCGTCGACTCAGCGAATTCGACGACGAACGCGATGGTGGCTAGCTCCTGCTGCTCTCTCCCCCGACTTTTCTCTGGCGGCGGTGGCGAAGCCCCTTAACGCAGCAGCGTTTAATCCCTTTGAAAATCGCAGCAGCGATTTTATTTTTTGATCTCCAGCTCTCAAATTAGGGATTTGAGGGGAGATAAAGAAAGGGTTTAAGAAGAGAGAGAAAAGAGAAAAGGGTATTTTAAAGTGGGTATTAACACTGTAGCTACAGTGTTTAATTTGAGGAATCTCAGTTTAGAGATTTGCTCTTAACTTGTAATTTCTTGTTAGATTAAATAAGAAATTAACTGTGTGGCTCCCGAGGACGTAGGCAGTTGCCGAACCTCGTAAATCTTGGTGTACTGTTCTCTATACTGCGTTTCTGTTGCATTAGTGGATTTAGGCGTTAAATTCCCAACAGGCATAATTAATAGTCTGATTATGCTATAAAATTGTATAATGATTGGACTGAGGGGAACTTAAAAAAGACAATAATTAGCAAAATAGACCATTTTGCTAATTATTTAGCAAAATAGACTTTTTTTGGCCTGTTAACAAAAAAGAGGTCGATTTAAAAAACAGACTACTGAAAACATACGAGACGTTTTTTGTGAGCACTAATCCACGATTAGTGCACTAAAAACATACGGGACTACTAGTCTCGTATGTTTTTAGCAGTTTATTTTTTAAAATCGAACTCTTTTTTACTTGTTGGCCAAAAAGAGGTCTATTTTGCTAATTAATTAGCAAAATGGTCTATTTTGCTAATTAATTAGCAAAATCAGTCTTTTTAAAAAAAAATTCCCTTAGACTGATGTAGAATTGATCCCGGGACACGTGTCAGGGTCTCCTTCCGTTCTGTGCTAGCTATAGTAAAAAAATAAAAAATTTAATTAGGTTTAAGTGGGGCGGGTACGACACTAAGGGGGTGTTTGTTTGGATGCAAGTGAAAGATGAAAATGAGAAAGTTACTTTCATTTAACAATTAAGGTGTTTGTTTTCATGTAAGTGGTTATGAAAGTGAGATGCAAGAAAGTTGCCACATATGATTTAATGTAATTTTGACTTCCCCTAAAAAAGTGGTGAAGTCACATGAAAGTGAAAAAAAATATAACTAATTTAATTAAATAATTTTAATTATACTCTCTAATTAATCTTATTTTGCCATGTCATCTTCATATTGTACTTTCGATAATAATTTAATTTTTCAAACAAACACTGTATTTCACTTACGTGCTGACATTGATGTAAAAGTCATTTGCAAAAAAAAAATAACTTACATATTTTAAATTCACTTTCAGATTACTAAACACCCTCTAAACAGGGTGAACCCGATTTTTTGTTGCGGTTATTCTTGCTAGCTGGATTAGTGGTGGATAACAACATATATACTGATATTCCCACTTTTGACTGGAAAGCTAAGTAGAAGAGACCAAAGGCATGTTGGAAGCTTCACATGCCCAAAAGTACAAAAAGGAGTTGCTTGTAGGAAAGCTCTCGAGAGCTTTGTGATGTTAAAGCCAGGAAAAATTGGAAAAAGACCTTTACCAGAGAGGAGGAGCAGTGCAGTCACTTGCCTCTTCTTTACTTCAAGTCCGCTTGAAAACTTCAGCCTATGCATCACCCAATCACCAATTCATCAGTAAAAGATAACATCTTTCTAAATAAGAGGGCTAAAGGTTAAACTAGCTAGCAAAGAGGACTTCTACTTGAGGGAAAAAATTAGCTTACTTCGCCTATGGCTTAATTTGCTTGTAAGGACTCTATCCATAAGAAGCAAAAACATTTTTTAAAAATCATGACTAATTATAGAGTTGATATACTAAATTAATAACTAATTGTGAAGTTAATCTACTAACTAATTATAAAGATTATAGACTCATTTTAACAATCATGATAAGGATTGAAAATGTACATATTTCAATTGATAATGAAAAACTGGATGGGCACTCAATATAACTTCTTTGTTTTGTCTTTCAAAATTTTTTATTAATCACAAAATTGCCTTTTCATTTCTCTCATACCACGTCGTCTAATGACCAGCCCACTTCCCCCACTGCCCAAATTCTTTTTCGATTACCATCATGATTTAAACACTTATTCACTCTAATTAGCTAATATCATTGCATCAATTTCTTGCATTTCCCCCCTATGGTAACCTCTCTCTAACCTTACATTATAAAGTAACCTTCTGTTCTCTACCCATCATTCAATATTCCAGTCTTCAAAAAATTCACCGTAGACTCTATGTGCAACAATAGAACTGTATGTCGTCTATCCACAATTGGGCAATAATATAGGAGTTCTGCTCACAATTAACCCTAAAATAAATAACCCATAATTTTGATATCCCTAATTTCTTAGACCCTTGGACTGTTATTGTAAAACCCCGTATTTTTTTTTGTTATGCATATATGTGAATTATTGTGATAAATAGCTTGAGGTCATAGTGTAAAACCCCGTATTTTTTTTTGTTATGCATATATGTGAATTATTGTGATAAATAGCTTGAGGTCATAGATGGACATGATAACAAGTTATTTGAGATGATATGCGTGTATATATATAGAGTTTTGTGCGTTGGTTTTGCAAATAAGCAAAACATGCACGAAACAGGGAAACTGTCGGATCAGTCGACCGATCAGTCGACTGACGCGCTCAGTCGATCGATCAGTCGACTGACGAGCTGTTTTCATGTTTTTCCAGGTTTCGGATCTGTTTTGTTTGGTTCGGGTTTTGGGTCGGGTCTGGCTATTAATATATGATCTCCCCTACCCGAAAACACCCCCTCTCATCACCAGATCTGAGAAACCCTAGCCCACTCTCTCCTCTCTCAAACCCTAGGTTCGTTCTTGGTGATTTTGGGGAGAACTCGAAGGATTTCCGTCGAGATTTTCACTTTGCAGCGAAAGAAACCACTCTCTCGCAGATCCAGGAGCTTTTCATCACCCCTGAGGCGAATAACATCTCGCCCAACTCTGTCCCTTTTGTTTTACACGAATTTATTGAGTTTTAATGAGTTTTATTGAGCCTAAAACGTATTTTTAGTACAAAGAATAAATCTTTATGGTATATGATGTGAAATATTGAGCTTCTCAGTTTATAAAAAGATCATCAACACTTTATTAAAGAGATCTAGATCTGAAAACGTTTGACAAGAGTTAATTCATGATTTATTGATTTCAAAACGTATCAAACATGTTTTATGTGTTTAAGGTTTTTGATAAATGTTTACATGTAGATCTTTCATTTCAGTTTAGTACATATATGTTAAAATCAGTATCTTTATGCTTGGGATTTATGATGATGATTTTAGATAAATAATAATGCAAATAATCACTGCACAAACAGGTTTTTGCAGCCGTTCGGTCGACTGACCAGTCGACCGACGGGCTGAATTTTTCAGCTATCAGTCGACTGACGGGATGATTTTGTTTTTCTCAGTTTCTCAGTCAACCAATGAGTCGACTGATTTCATCTGTTGACACATGAGTCGACTGATGAGATGTTTTACAGATTCTTGATCTGTTTGAGTTTATTTTTTAGGGTCGCCTCGATTATTTGACACTAGTTTACGACGTTAGTAATTTATCTGTACATGTGAGTTGACTTTTGACACAAGTTTAGACCTGAACATCGAGACGCGTGCGAGTTTAGGATATGTATATCTTTCCACATATACCTTTGATAGTTGCACCTCTTTACTTATAGTCCATGTGTTGGACATG
The DNA here is from genome assembly GCF_001876935.1 of Asparagus officinalis. Taxonomy (NCBI): domain Eukaryota; kingdom Viridiplantae; phylum Streptophyta; class Magnoliopsida; order Asparagales; family Asparagaceae; genus Asparagus; species Asparagus officinalis. The sequence goes on from NC_033800.1 coordinate 84,305,020, forward strand.
CATTACTATTAGTCCATGTGTTGGACACTTACCATTTTAGTCCATGTGTTGGACATGCATATCATTTAGTCCATGTGTTGGACACTTACCATTTTAGTTCATGTGTTGGACATGCATATCATTTAGTCCATGTGTTGGACATTTACTAAACCTTGAGCATGATACATAACCAAGTTTAGAGTATGACATATTTATGAAGTTGGGACATGATAGCTACCTAGGCTGGACGTGACACTTATTGTGGCTTTGACATGACTTTGTTTATCGGTAGAGATGGGGTTCATTTTCTTTTCTTTATTGTTCAGGTATTAGACTCCGTGTTTGGTACTTAGGGACTTATAATTTGAGATACAAGGTATATACATGAGGGTTTTCTTGTTTAGATTATTTCGTTCGACGTACCTATGCTCGTGTTGTAATTTCCTAAGTACTAAAACTCATTATTGTTAGGATAAATGATTTTATATTATTATGTGTTAACTGTATTTTCTTATACAACGAGCCCTATCCCTTGGGGTTGGTTGTGATGTTGCTCGTTAGCGCTTTGACGCTCGTTGTCCCTCCCCCTTTCAGGTAACGAGCCAGGAGCCCAGAGAGTCGCAGGTTGATGGCGATGCATTTTAGCTTCAGCTGTCTATTTAGTTATATTTTTCTTTTGAGCTCCATTATAGACTTTTGTTTAGACATTTGAAAGTTTTATTCTAGAAGTTGTAAAGGTTGTGTGTCTTATTTCCTCTTGTCAGATATTTTTTTTTTGTATTTGAGACTTGTTGAGTACTTCAGTTTATTTATTTCAGACATTTACTAGATGATGGAATATTAATCTGATCTCTAATATTTCATCTGTTGATTTCTATATTATCTTCTACTTGCTTTTGTACCAACACCTTTTATTGAATCTACTAGAGAGATAGTAATTGTGATGGTGAAACATGTTATTGCACGGTGTGGTGCATGACAGGTTTGACATTCTTGGTTTCACCTTGGACTGCAGCCTTGTGTGAACCCAGGGGCGTCACAGTTGGTATCAGAGCCAGGTTTCAGTATTCCAGCTCGTAGCTCGACCATTAGACACCCCTTTATCAATTTCCACCCCTTTAGATGAGGTATCACTTCTGGAGAGGGTTTGTAGGAGGTGTACTATCAGTCTAGATGAGTCGGAGTTCGTCGTTGATTTGATAGTGTTGCATATGTTCGAGTTTGATGTCATCTTTGGTATGGACTGGTTATCGTCCTACCATATTAGTATTGACTGTTTTGCGAAGACAGTCAGATTACAAGCGTCCGATGGATTCGAGATGATTGTGGCCACTTCTCAGAGCAACCGTTTTGCGGAGTTATTTCTGACGTACATCGAGGAGGTGATGCGACGGGATGAGGGTACTGATTTGTTGGAGACTAGAGTTGTCTCAGAGTATCAGGATGTCTTTCAGGACATACCTGGGTTACCTCCTATGAGAGAGGTCAATTTTTGTATTGAGTTGTAGCTGGGCACAGCCACGATATCCCGTGCACCCCTATTGCATGGTACTAGCTGAGATGAGGGAGCTTCAGACCCAGTTGGACGAGTTGTTAGCTCAGGGATTTATTCGTCGGAGTCATTCTTGTTAGACCCTAGAGGGGGGGTGATTAGGGTCTTATGCTAATCTAATCCGATTAAATGCCAATTAAAAACTAATTAACAAATTATTCTTGCAAGAGAGATATACAATATGTTACAAGCAAGAATAAGCAATATGAACAAAGGTAAATATCCTAGCAAAGAGATATACTATAAGATATATGCAATGATATATAAACTAACACAAGGGTAAACAAAATGAACAAAATAGTGGATCATATAAATAATGAGCTATGGACAATGGCGATATAAGATATGAACATAAATATAAATGAACGCCAAAGCACACTCAAACACACTATATGATCACGGAGTTCGGACCTTCCGTCCTACGTCTCCGCTCCCCACTCCCGGGGAGAAATCCACTAACACAATCCGGTTTGGAAGCCGGAACTTCTTCTACACACTCGGTTTTCTAGCTAACCGAAAACTCTACAACTCACACTCTTGCAATCACACTCTACACCCACTAAGTGTTGGACCTAGCCGTGTCTCCCTCAAGTGCTCGGTTACAACCTCTCCCTAGGCACGTCAACCGACGCCACTCCTCTTGGGACGATCCCCGACTCTCACCACACACTCCTCACTCGGTGTACAAGAGTATTACAAAGTGATTTAACAATTAAGCACAATATAGCAAATGATTGTTCTCTCTAACAAGGTGAGCAACTAAACTCAATATAAAACTAGCTTTAATAGAAATGATAATTGACAAATAACAAATGAAAGCTAGAGTAGAGTTTAGAAAACTTCTCAATGGAAGACAAGATGGAGAGATGGAGATTGGAGCCCAAACAAGAAGATGATCTCCTCCACTTGTGAAAACTTCTTCACAAACAAAACAAACCCTTAAATACACTTAAACCCTTGTTTAAAACTTGTTTAAAAACTTCTTAGCTTTTTTTAAAACATTTCTTGAGTACTTGAAAAGAGATCAGCAATTAGGTATTTATACCCACTCAAGATCTCAACAAGAACCCCAAACCAAATGACAAAACAGCCCCAGACAAATCAGCTCAGAAATATCCGTTAGGAGACAACAACTCTATTGTCGGTCGACCGGAAATTCAGTCGGTCGACCGATGGAGCGAAAAAGCACGAAAACCAGCTCTGGACAATCGTCGGTCGACCGGTGCGGTCGACCGATGGAGCTTTCGGTCGACCAGATCGGTCGACCGGTCGACCGCTGTCCAGGTCGAAAACAAAAGAAAACAGGCAGAGACTTCGTCGGTCGACCGGTACGGTCGACCGATGGAGCTTTCGGTCGACCGGACCGGTCGACCAACAGACTCTCTGTCGCCTAGTGAAGAAAGATCAAATGATCGGTCGACCAGTGCGGTCGACCGAAAACTGACATATGAAAAACTGATTTTCTGATTTTAAAATGTTGTTTAAAAATATCAAATAAATTCCAAAAAATGTAAAACTTTGGGGAATGATTGTAGACATGATAATAAACATGCTACAGTGACTGGTTATCAGAAAGAACTTCCCAAATAAAAAATATCATTATTTTACAAAATAGTCCAAAACATGAAAATACGAGATACTTGAATTTTAATGTTTTGACATAAACCAACTTTTGAAACTTTGTGAAATGTTTTTATAGACTTAGTAAAACATGTATAAACTGATATTGAAGTCTACAAACTAATAAGACAGTATTTTTACAAAATTACATATTCTATGCAATAAGTACTAAAACATAATAGAGTATGTAATATCATAAAAACCAAAACACATGTATGTATATATAACTATATATACGCATAGAAACCAAAACTTGTGTATATATATATATAACTATATATATACGAAGAAACCAATAAAATATGTGTGTATATTATATTGAGCTTCGAGTATCTAACACACATTATATAACACTTAAACTAAATTACCCAAGCAATGATCTTGATCTTCAATAAGCTTAACTTGGTAATCTCGCGGATGAAGCTTGAACTTGGATCTTGAACTTTGAATAGCAGGGCTTCACCGACATTCCGCCAACCTCCTTTGGATATAATCGTTGAAGCTCTATTCCATCCATCCTCCAACTACGTTGTTTGTCTACAAAACATAGGAATGCACAAACACTAGACAAACAACATTAGTAATAAATTGTTTGTTAAACATCATCAAAACAAGAAGGCCAACAATCTCCCCCTTTTTGATGATGACAAACAATTTACAAAAAGAAGTATATGCATGAAGTAAATGAACATATACAAGATAATAACTCACATGCATATAAACAAACAAGATAGATATACTCACAATATTTCTCCCCCTTTGACAACATCAAAAAGGGGACAAAAAGAATAAGAGAGCAAAATCAATAGGCATAGGTGAGTATAAAAAGAATATATATAGGGATTGCTCCCCCTATCAAAAAGCCATATAGAATATATGCAATGAAGATCATGGCAAACATATGTGAGCAAGCATAGATGAGAAATATGCTAAACACCACTCACATACAAAAAGACAATGAGAACACATATAAAATGTCAATATGAAAAATAGTGTCTCATATCAAGGACCATAAAAACCATGTGTAAAGATAGATTTATGAAATCAAAAGAAAAGGAAAACATGAGAACCATGAAAAAAGTTTTCAAGTGAAAACAAATCACTCAAATGAAATCATAAATCAAGATTTGAGTTCAAAAACAATGTTTGCTCAAAAGGAAAATTTTCTTTACATAACTTAATCAAACCACTCATAGAATACATTATAAGGCACGAATAGATGATCCATAAGCACAAACATATAAATATCATCATATAGGTGAATTATAATGAATTCAAAAGCAACAAATCAAAACACAATTTTTAAGAGAGGCAACAATTATATCAAGCTCTTGAGCTTGTTCCAACCCATATAATCATTTTAGCATCCGGTAAACTTGATTTGGGAATAAACACCCAATAAATCCGGAGGGTTATATAAATACAAACCTCTCATCAAAATCAAAACTAATAATCATGAAAACAAAGGATTTGATAAAAGAAAAAATTGTTTTCATAACCAAAAGATCTTAAAACATAATTTTCAAAACCAAGACAAAAAAATAAAAACACTAAAGTTATTGGTTTAAAATCAAATTTGTTTTGGTACCCAAGTATTCTTGGTACCAAAAGATTTAGGGACATGACCCCTATCAATTAAGCTCAAAGCCCTAGGGTTATGAACCCTCTTAGACGCATAAAGAGATCAATTTGTTTTTGTGGACCATTAGCTCGTGCACGGGAATCATTTGCAAATAAAGATTTTCTTTTAAAATTATTTTGCAAATGGGAAACTCTCTTCAAATCAAAATAAAACTTGGTCAAATGACCAAATCTACCACAATGATCACACTTAAACTTTTGTGGTCTTTTAAAATCATTTGGCAAAAGTGAGGTCTTTTTCAAATCATAGCAAAATTTTGCCAAATGGCCAAAACGTCCACAAAGATCACATTTGAACACATTAGCATGTTTATGATGTGCATGATAAGCATATGCATGTGTATGTGATGAAGAAGCTACATGAGATGCACAATGAGCATTAGCATTGTTATGTTTGTATGCATCATAGCAAAATCTAGCAAGATGGCCTTTACGACCGCAAATTGTGCATTTGTAGACTTTGCTATATATGTGTGCATGATGAGTAGATGATTTTGACTTAGACTTGACACACATATTCACAAGCTTCTTATGGTTGTTAATGCATGTATTAAGAGTTGAATCTAAAGAAGAAATACGGTTTTTAACATTGTTCAACTCATCATTAGGCATATTAGCATTAACTTTAGAAGTAGAACATAAATAATTATTTATAAAAGAAGCAGTATTATTTTTTATGTTCTCTACTTCTAACATGGCATTATCTTTTTCATGAGATAAGCTAGTTATAGATGTGGTTAATTTTTCATTTTCCAAAATTAACATGTCATTGTTTTCTTTAAGCATGGTATTTTCTTTTGCAATGACATCCAATTTTGACACTAGCTCCTCATGATTGGATTCTAAATTATCATGCTTGCTTTTTAAATCAATAAAATCTTTATGCAAATTAGTGTAGGCATGCATTAATCTATCATATGCACAAGCAAGTTCATCACTAGATAAATCATTAATGGATTCGAACTCGCAAACCTCACTAGGGCTATCGCCTAGTGGCCGTGTGCATGATGAAGCTCCACATGAACTTGAAGCCGGATCCGCCAAAGCTTGTTGGATCGCCTCCAAGTCCCCTTGATATGCTTTAATAAGTTTTCATAAGGTATAAGCACCATCAAAATGAACAAACTTGTTAGAGAGGGATGAGTTAAAAGCATTTAACAAATATTCTAACAAAATGTTGTTCATAGTAAACATGCGATGATCATTTTGGGCACAATATAAGTATCATCTATAATTTCCCATAAATCAAAGTGTTTAGATTGAACAAAGAGTTTAAATCTAACACACCATTGGGCATAGGGAAAATTATCTAATCTAGGAGCAATATTGATGGCATAACCTAAACCATGCATATCCATAATATAAAAGGCAAGCAAGATACAAATAAAGCTCAAAATTAGATTAGCACAATAAACTAACTTGGATCTTTAACTCAAGGCGATTAGACCTTAAATCAAAGAGCACCAAGCTCTGATACCAATTGTTAGACCCTAGAGGGGGGGTGATTAGGGTCTTATGCTAATCTAATCCGATTAAATACCAATTAAAAATAATTAACAACTATATTCTTGCAAGATAGGTATACAATCTATTATGGGCAAGAATATGCAATATACACAAAGTGATATATCCTATATGATGAAATATATGCAAGGATATATAAACAACACAAGGGTAAATAATCTAAACTAGATAGTGGATCATATAAATAATGAGCTAATAACAATGGCGACAAGAAATATAAACACAAGTATAAATAAACGCCAAAGCACACTCAAACACAATCACTATATGATCACGGAGTTCGACCCTTCGTCCTACGTCTCCGGTTCCCCACTCCCGGGAGAAATCCACTATCACAACCGGGTTTTCTACGCTCACCCGAATAACGTTTACAACCACACTATGTCGGTTTTCAATGCTCACCGAACAACGTTCACTCCTCAAACTCGGTTTTCTAGTTCACCGAAAACTTCACAACGCACTCGGTTTCTAGCTCACCGAAAACCTAACAACACTCACAATGTAACAAATATAAATTTGTTCTCTACAATAGATGAGAACACAATTAAGCACAACTCAATGTTACAATCTCTCACAACCCTAATATACTATGTATGTAAATACAATAAGCTCAAGTGGGTGTGTGTAACAATGAGATAAAATCAAATCAACTAAACTCAATATAAAACTAGCTTTAATAGAAATGATAATTGACAAATAACAAATGAAAGCTAGAGTAGAGTTTAGAAAACTTCTCAATGGAAGACAAGATGGAGAGATGGAGATTGGAGCCCAAACAAGAAGATGATCTCCTCCACTTGTGAAAACTTCTTCACAAACAAAAAAAACCCTTAAACATACTTAAACCCTTGTTTAAAACTTGTTTAAAAACTTCTTAGCTTTTTTTAAAACATTTCTTGAGTACTTAAAAAGAGATCAGCAATTGGGTATTTATACCCACTCAAGATCTCAACAAGAACCCCAAACCAAATGACAAAACAGCCCCAGACAAATCAGCTCAGAAATAGCCGTTAGGAGACAACGGCTCTATTGTCGGTCGACCGGAAATTCAGTCGGTCGACCGATGGAGCGAAAAAGCACGAAAACCACGACCGGACCGGTCAACCGACAGACTCTCTGTCGCCCAGTGATGAAAGATCAAATGATCGGTCGACCGGTTCGGTCGACCGAAATCTGATACATGAAAAATAAAGTCTGAAAGCTGTTTTGCTGATTTTAAAACACTATTTAAAAATATCAAATAAATTCTAAAAAATGTAAAACTTTAGGAAATGATTATAGACATGATAATAAACATGCTACAGTGACTGGTTAGAAAGGACCTCCCAAATAAAAAATATCATCATTTTACAAAATAGTCCAAAACATGAAAATATGAGATACTTGAATTTTGATGTTTTGACATAAACCAATTTTTGAAACTTTGTAAAATGTTTTTATAGACTTAGTAAAACATGTATAAACTGATATTGAAGTCTACAAACTAATAAGACAGTATTTTTACAAAATTACATATTCTATGCAATAAGTACTAAAACATAATAGAGTATGTAATATCATAAAAACCAAAACACATGTATGTATATATAACTATATATACGCATAGAAACCAAAACTTGTGTATATATATATATAACTATATATATACGAAGAAACCAATAAAATATGTGTGTATATTATATTGAGCTTAGAGTATCTAACACACATAATATAACACTTAAACTAAAGTTACCCAAGCTTGATCTTGATCTTCATTGAGCTCAACTTGGTACACTTGCGGATGAAGCTTGAACTTGATCTTTAACTTGAATTGCATTGAAGCTCTATTCCATCCATCCTCCAACTACGTTGTTTGTCTACAATACATAGGAATGCACAAACACTAGACAAACAACATTAGTAGTAAATTGTTTGTTAAACATCATCAAAACAAAGAGGCCAACAATTCTCCGTGGGGCGCGCCAGTTCTCTTCGTGAAGAAGAAGGACGATAGTATGAGATTGTGCATAGATTATAGAGAGTTGAACAAGGTCACTATTCGGAATAGGTACCCATTACCTAGGATTGATGACTTGTTCCACTAGTTGTAGGGAGCGCAGTTCTTTTCGAAGATTGATCTTCGTTCTGGTTATCATTAGTTACGGGTTCGGGAGATGGATATCCCCAAGACCGCTTTTCTTACTTGATATGGATCTTTCGAGTTCATGGTCATGTCATTTGGGTTGACCAATGCACACGCGGTATTCATGGATTTGATAAATCAGGTTTTTCGTCCTTTCTTGGACCAGTTCGTGATTGTTTTCATCGACGAAATCCTCATTTATTCGAGATCAGAGGCAGATCATGAGCAGCATCTCCGATTAGCTTTGTAGACCCTACGGGAGCACTAGTTATATGCCAAGTTCAGCAAGTGCGAGTTTTGGCTTTCAGATGTCAGATTTCTCGGCCATGTCATCAGCAGAGAGGGCATATCAGTAGACCTAGCTAAGGTTACAGCAGTGCTTGATTGGGAACTGCCGAAGACGGTGACGAAGATTCGTAGCTTCTTGGGATTAGCAGGTTATTATAGGAAGTTTATCCAGGACTTCTCAAAGATTTCGATGCCACTTACACGCCTTACGAAGAAGGGTGTATAGTTCATTTGGAGTGTGGAGTGCCAGAAAGCCTTTGATATCTTGAAGACTAAGTTGACTTCAGCACCAGTTTTGACTATTCCGAGCAACGACAGGACGTTCGTGGTCTACACAGATGCATCATTGGCAGGATTAAGAGGCGTCTTGATGCAGACTCAGAGGATAGTAGCATATATCTCACGACAGTTGAGGGTGCACGAGCAGAACTATCCCACTCATGATTTGGAGTTAGCAGCTGTAGTATTTGCATTGAAGTCATGGAGACACTATTTGTATGGAGTGCAGTTTGAGTTGTTCACAGACCACCAGAGTCTGAAGTATCTTTTCTTTCAGAAGGAACTCAACCAGAGACAGAGGAGATGGATTGAGTTTATCAAGGACTACGAGTTCGCGATTCAGTATCATCCGGGGAAGGCGAATGTCGTAGCAGATACTCTGAGTAGGAAGCGTCAACATCGGGTTTCAGCTTTGAGGTGTTCATTATATAGAGATCTCCTTACTCTTAGCCAGTTTGATTTCAAACCCGAGATTGGTGAAACCAGTGCGTTTTTGGGAGCTATGTCATTTCAGCCATCTTAGAGTACCAGAGTAGTCAGAGTTCAGCTAGAAGACTTTTGGATTCAAATCCGAAAGGAGGAGATTTCCAAAGAGTCTAAGGCTGATTGGACCATTGGAGCAGACGGAAGTCTACAGATTAGGGGTAGATTGGTTATGCCAGCCAGTACAGAGCTGAAGAGGGAGTTATTTGATGAGGCGCACCGTACTCTGTACACAGTACATCTAGGGACTACCAATATGTACAAGGACCTGAAGAGACATTTCTGGTGGAGTGGCATGCGTAGATAGATTACAGAGTATGTGGCTAAGTGTTTTACCTATCAGTAGGTGAAGGCAGAGCATCAGAGACCGGCAGGGACACTTCAGCCTTTGCTTATTCCAGAGTAGAAGTGGACAGATATTTTTATGGACTTCATTGTATGGTTGCCAAAGTCGAAGAAGGTGAATGATTCTGTTTGGGTGATAGTGGACCGGTTGACGAAGTCAGCACATTTTATTCCAGTGAGGACTACATATTCAGCTGAGGCGTATGCGAGGATATTTATTCGGGAGATAGTACGACTTCATGGAGTCCCTGATACGATTGTGTCGGATCAAGGTTTAATGTTCACTTTATATTTTTGGAGGAGTTTCCAGGATTCGTTCGGCAGCAGGTTATCTTACAGCAGTGTATTCCACCCACAGACAGATAGTCAGACAGAGAGGGTGAACCAGGTGTTGTAAGACATGTTGCGGGCTTGTGTCATAGACTTTCAAGGTAGCTGGGAGGAGCATATTCCACTGATAGAGTTCGCTTATAACAATAGTTATCAAGTGACGATCGGTATGGCCCCATATGAGGCATTGTACGGAAGACCTTATAGATCACCGATATGTTGGGCAGAGCCAGAGGATAGCTTAATGCTTGGACCAGAACTTGTGAGGCAGACTACTGAGAAGGTAGCATTGATCAGAGATAGGATTTTAGCCGCTCAGAGTCGGCAAAAGAGCTATGCAGATAAGAGACGAAGACCCTTGGAGTTTTAGGTTGTAAATTCAGTCATGCTGAAGGTATCGCCTATGAAAGGCGTTCAGTGATTTGGGAGACGGGGAAAGCTTGCACCGAGGTATATTGGATCCTTCCGGATTTTGGAGCGCATTGGAGCTGTGTCATACAGACTAGATCTTCCAGCATCGATGTCTAGTATCCATAATGTATTTCATGTTTCTATGCTCGAGAAACACTTGCATGATGAGGAGCAGCAACGAGTATTGGATGCACCAGAGATTGAACTTCTGGAGGATTTGACTACTATTGAGCTTCTAGTTTGTATATTTGGGTGAAAGTTTGGTGGAACCAAAGAAGCGTTGAGGAGATTTCTTGGGAGCGTGAAGAGGATATGTGTCGTGACTATCCACACATGTTTAAGCAGGTAAATTAAAACTTTTGTATGGTTTATATATATGGCTTATAGATTCTATTATGGCGACGTTTACACTTAACACTAAAATGAGGGTATTACCACTTATCTCCTAAGTACTCGGAACATATGGTATATATATGAGGGGTTCCTTGTTTGGATTTTTCACTCGATGTACTTGTTCCATTTAGTTAGGGGTTAAGTGGGGGTATTTACATTTTAGATAGTTAAGTGTAGACATCGAAAATGATTCTCGAGCGCGAAGATGATATGTAGCGCTACTTCCTGCATTTATTGAGGAAGTGAATTGATTTATATGCATGAGCATTTGTATGATTATATTTAGATTTAACGCTAGAATGAGGATATTTCCGCTCAGTTCTTAACCTTTTGGAACATATGGTATATATATGGGGGGTTCCTTGTTTGGATTTTTCGCCGACGTACTAAGTTCCATTTGATTAAGG
>NC_033800.1:84316701-84321990 GCF_001876935.1 Asparagus officinalis
AGGGAGCGGATTTTAGCCGCTCAGAGTCGGCAGAAGAGCTATGCAGATAAGAGGCGAAGACCCCTAGAGTTTCAGATTGGGGATTTGGTTATGCTGAAGGTATCGCCTATGAAAGGCGTACAGCGATTTGGGCGACGAGGGAAGCTTGCGCCGAGATACATTGGACCATTTCAGATTTTGGAGCGCATTGGAGCTGTGTCATACAGACTAGATCTTCCAGCATCGATGTCTAGTATCCATAATGTATTTCATGTTTCTATGCTCGAGAAACACTTGCATGATGAGGAGCAGCAACGAGTATTGGATGCACCAGAGATTGAACTTCTGGAGGATTTGACTACTATTGAGCTTCTAGTTTGTATATTTGCCAGGGAGGACAAGAGGCTTAGAAACAAGGTGATTCCTTTGGTGAAAGTTTGGTGGAACCAAAGAAGCGTTGAGGAGATTTCTTGGGAGCGTGAAGAGGATATGTGTCGTGACTATCCACACATGTTTAAGCAGGTAAATTAAAACTTTTGTATGGTTTATATATATGGCTTATAGATTCTATTATGGCGACGTTTACACTTAACACTAAAATGAGGGTATTACCACTTATCTCCTAAGTACTCGGAACATATGGTATATATATGAGGAGTTCCTTGTTTGGATTTTTCGCTCGATGTACTTGTTCCATTTAGTTAGGGGTTAAGTGGGGGTATTTACATTTTAGATAGTTAAGTGTAGACATCGAAAATGATTCTCGAGCGCGAAGATGATATGTAGCGCTACTTCCTGCATTTATTGAGGAAGTGAATTGATTTATATGCATGAGCATTTGTATGATTATATTTAGATTTAACGCTAGAATGAGGATATTTCCGCTCAGTTCTTAACCTTTTGGAACATATGGTATATATATGGGGGTTCCTTGTTTGGATTTTTCGCCCGACGTACTAGTTCCATTTGATTAAGGATTGAGTGGGAATATGGTCATCCTGGATTGTTAAGTATAAATACTGTTATATGCTTGTCTACAGTATTATTATTTGTTTAGATATAATTTCTGAATTTTGAGGACGAAATTCTTTTAAGGGGGGAAGAATCTAAAACCTCGTATTTTTTTGTTATGCATATATGTGAATTATTGTGATAAATAGCTTGAGGTCATAGATGGACATGATAACAAGTTATTTGAGATGTATGTGTGTATATATATAGAGTTTTGTGCGTTGGTTTTGCAAATAAGCAAAACATGCATGAAACAGGGAAACAGTCGGATCAATCGACCGATCAATCGACTGACGAGCTCAGTCGACCGATCAGTCGAATGACGAGTTGTTTTCCAGTTTTTCTAGGTTTCGGATCTGTTTTGTTTGGTTCGGGTTTTGGGTCGGGTCTGGCTGTTAATATATGATCTCCCCTACCCGAAAACACCTCCTCTCATCACCAGATCTGAGAAACCCTAGCCCCCTCTCTCCTCTCTCAAACCCTAGGTTCGTTCTTGGTGCTTTTGGGGAGAACTCAGAAGATTTTCGTCGAGATTTTCACTTTGCAGCGAAAGAAACCACTCTCTCGCAGATCCAGCAACTTTTCATCACCCCTGAGACGAGTAACATCTCGCCCAACTCTGTCCCTTTTGTTTTACATGAATTTATTGAGTTTTAATGAGTTTTATTAAGCCTAAAACGTATTTTTAGTACAAAGAATAAATCTTTATGGTATATGATGTGAAATATTGAGCTTCTCAGTTTATAAAAAGATCATCAACTTTTATTAAAGAGATCTAGATCTGAAAACGTTTGACAAGAGTTAATTCACGATTTATTGATCTCAAAACGTATCAAACATGTTTTATGTGTTTAAGGTTTTTGATAAATGTTTACATGTAGATCTTTCATTTTAGTTTAGTACATATATGTTAAAATCAGTATCTTTATGCTTGGGATTTATGATGATGAATTTAGATAAATAATAATGCAAATAATCACTGCACAAACAGGTTTCTGCAGCCGTTCGGTCGACTGATCAGTCGACCGACGGGCTGAATTTTTTAGCTATCAGTCGACTGATCAGTCGACTGACGGGCTGATTTTGTTTTTCTCAGTTTCTCAGTCGACCAATCTGTCGACTGATTTTATCAGTCGACACATGAGTCGACTAATGAGATATTTTACAGATTCTTGATCTGTTTGAGTTTGTTTTTCGGGGTCGCCTCGATTATTTGACACTAGTTTACGACGTTAGTAATTTATCTGTACATGTGAGTTGACTTTTGACACAAGTTTAGACCTGAACATCGAGACGCGTGCGAGTTTAGGATATGTATATCTTTCCGCATATACCTTTGACAGTTGCACCTCTTTACTTATAGTCCATGTGTTTGACATGCATTACTATTAGTCCATGTGTTGGACACTTATCATTTCAGTCCATGTGTTGGACATGCATTTGCTAAACCTTGAGCATGATACATAACCGAGTTTAGAGTATGACATATTTATGAAGTTGGGACATGATAGCTACCTAGGCTGGACGTGACACTTATTGTGGCTTTGATATGACTTTGTTTATCGGTAGAGATGGGTTTATTTTCTTTTCTTTATTGTTCATGTATTAGACTCCGGGTTTGGTACTTAGGGACTTACAATTTGAGATACAAGGTATATACATGAGGGTTTTCTTGTTTGGATTATTTCGTTCGACGTACCTATGCTCGTGTTGTAATTTCCTAAGTACTAAAACCCATTATTGTTAGGATAAATGATTTTATATTATTATGTGTTAACTGTATTTTCTTATACAATGAGCCATATCCCTTAGGGTTGGTTGTGATGTTGCTCGCTAGCGCTTTGACGCTCGTTGTCCCTCCCCCTTTCAGGTAACGAGCCAGGAGCCCAGAGAGTCGCAGGTTGATGGCGATGCATTTTAGCTTTAGCTGTCTATTTAGTTATATTTTTCTTTTGAGCTCCATTGTAGACTTTTGTTTAGACATTTGAGAGTTTTATTCTAGAAGTTGTAAAGGCTGTGTGCCTTATTTCCTCTTGTCAGATTTTTTTTTTTGTATTTGAGACTTGTTGAGTACTTCAGTTTATTTATTTCAGACATTTGCTAGATGATGGAATATTAATCTGATCTCTAATATTTCATCTGTTGATTTCTATATTATCTTCTACTTTCTTTTGTACCTACACCTTTTATTGAATCTACTAGAGAGATAGTAATTGTGATGGTGAAATGTTGTGCGCGGTGGAAGCTTTCTAGGGCAACACGAACAATAACTCGAACTGAACCACAAACAATATGCAAACCACAATCACAGCAAGAACAAAGAATTTACGTGGTTCGGCAAGTTGCCTACGTCCACGGGGCAAGGAGGGGGGAGATTTTACTACTAGAAATCAAGAGAATACAAATAGGGTTACAAATCTCTCAGACCAAACCCTAAAACAAAGCACTTGATCTCTCAAAGCTCTCCCACAATTGGATGCAACAAATCTCTCTTAGAGGCTGCTCAAAATCCATCTGCGGTCGACCGGGCCGGTCGACCGACCTCCTTCCAGACGCACAGGAACCCTTGTGCACGAATGCGGTCGACCGGACCGGTCGACCGCCGCCTGGTTTTCCTGATTCTTCTGAGTTTCTGTAATTTCTTTAATTCTCCACCTCGGCGAATGTTTCCACCAAAAACTGAGCCGACACCAAATCATCCAATAGTTCCTCAACAAGTCCAGGAACAATACTCGAGCTGAAACACGATCTCCCCCCATCTTGATCAACTGATCAACCGGCTGCATCTGAAAGACTGCCTACGTATCCTCTTGCCCAAGGAATCAAGCCGAACGTAGTTCATCCAAATGTCCTCCAAAGGCCTCAGCACTGAAGGATGTTCAAGAGCTTCAAACAATGACCAAATTTTACTCCTGAAACAACTTTGGTCAACATATCTGCAGGGTTGTCGTTTGTGTGGACCTTCTCCAATATGACATCTCCATCATCCAAGACGTCCCGTACAAAGTGGAATCTGACGTCGATGTGCTTCGTGCGCGCATGATAAACCTGGTTCTTCGCCAAATAGAGAGCCGACATGCTATCACAGTATATCCGAATAGTCTCCTGAGCAATCCCCAAGTCCTCCAATAATCCACGCAACCATAAAGCCTCCTTAATTGCTTCAATAACCGCCATATACTCTGCCTCTGTAGTAGAGAGAGCCACTGTGGACTAAAGCGTGCAACGCCAACATACATGTGCACCTGCCAATGTAAAAGCATAACCTGACGTAGACCGACGTTTGTCAAGATCTCCAGCATAGTCTGAATCCACATATCCAATACAAGTCTGCCCATCTGTGACGCCCCTGGGTTCACACAAGGCTGCAATCCAAGGTGAAACCAAGAATGTCAAACCTGTCATGCACCACATCGTGCAACAACATATTTCACCATCACAATTAACATCTATCTAGTAGAGTCAACAACAGGTGTAGGTACAAAAGCAAGTAAAAGATAATACAAGAAAGACTGATGAAATGATAATAATAGAATTAATGTCTCATCATCCAGCATACAGAAATACATAGTCAAGGCACACGGCCTTTACAACTTCTAGAACAAGACTCTCAAATACCCAAATAAAAGTCTACTGTGGAACTCCAAAAGAAAATATATCTAAGTAAACAACTAAAGCTAAAATGTCTCGCCATCAACCTGCAACTCTCCGGGATCCTGGCTCGTTACCTGAAAGGGGGAGGGACAACGAGCGTCAAAGCGCTAGCGAGCAACTTCACAACCAACCCCAAGGGAACAGGGCTTGTTGTATAAGAAAATATAGATAATACATAATAGATCTAAAATCATTGATCTCACTAAAGAGGGTTTTAGTATTTAGAAATTTACAACACGAGAATAGGTACGTCGAGCGAAATAATCCAAACAAGAAAACCCTCATGTATATACCTTGTATCTCAAATTATAAATCCCTAAACACCAAACTCGAAGTTCTAGTACAGGAACAATATTAAAAGAAATACAACTAATCTCAGAGCATAAATACAGTGCCATAACATCACTAACATGAGTAGCATGTCATAACTTACATGAATATCATGTCGTAATCTACATAAGTGTCATGTCAAACTCACATGAGTGACATGTCAGAAAACGATTAAGTGTCCAAAACATAGACTATATAAATTAAACGTCCAACCCATAGACTGCATGAAGTAAACGTCCAACTCATGGCCTGAATATAACCGTTGTCCAGCGTATGGACCAGATGTGACCGTTGTCCAACGCCTGGACCGGATGT